>NC_142929.1:140847162-140924662 GCF_046866305.1 Octopus bimaculoides
TATGCATATACGTATTTGTGTGTGTAGATATATGTATATATATATATATATATATATATATATATATATATATATATATATATATATATATATATATATATATATATATATATATATATATATATATTGTTTTTTATGTTTTATTTATATTCTTATAAAATTAATGTGGGATATACAATATGGAATGTATAATATAAATAGTAAAATAGAATGAAGTATTGAATGTCTTATTGAATATATAAAATATTGAGTATTAAGTATAGAGTATTAAATATATAAGGACTAGTATACTTTCCTGCCTCTTGGAAAACATCAATGTCTGACAGATGTACTGTAGTTGACTGGCTGTTCTTTTGTCTTTTATATATATTCCTTTGGACAGCAGCAGTAGGTGTTTGGCAATTTTTAGAGATGATGCCAAGCTCATTTTTAGAAATGATGACATTTGAGAGATTTTTTGTGTTTTAGTTATAGGGATAAGAAAGATTAATTTAATCATTTTTTGTTAAGAGTGAGTTTAAATTTCTGAATAAAGTCCTTTTCTTTGCGTTTTCTCTCAATTTCATTCAGGCTGTAAAGTTTATGGAATGGAAATATAATAAAAGTTTGATGACCACATGTTGCCAGATGGTTACTCAGTGGTATTTGGCAGACCTCTAGGTTTTTAATCTGTTGTCGATGCACACGTGAGCGTTCAGATAGTGCATTACCTGTCTGGCCAACGTACAGTTCTTTACAATTAGGACATTTGATGCAGTAGATTAGATTTCTACTTTTGCAGTTCAAGTTCGCATTGGAGAATATTTCCCCTGATTTTTTGTTCATATATGGGATGGTATGAATTGATTGGCATGTACCGCCAATATCATTGCAGATCAAAGTATAACTCTCAGTAAGACACAACCTAAAATCTTGAAAAAGCTATTAACAAAGGTAAGGTTTGACCTCAGCAACAAAAATCAAACAATCACTGTGTCCAAATGCAATGATAGCCGATGCGAACATAAACTGAAAAAGTAGAAATATAATCTACTGCATTAAATTATCTCTTAGATGGTTATTCCAACCGCTAACTCTGTTTACCTATATGTAGTTCTGCCCACATACCTTGGAATAAAGACTTCCAAAGTAAGGGTACAAGAAATCTCACCTGAAGTGGCTTGGGTGGTGGCGGCTCTCTTTGCTGGAAGTGAGGAGAAGGTGGCTGTCCTTCAAGCACAGGAACGGAAGAAGGAGGGTGGAAAGGGAAAACACTAGAACTGATTATACAGGCGAAGGAAGAACAACAGGAGAGTTTGGCTGAAACGGTGACGTTGGGGGAAATTGTACTGAGAGTATGGGTAGAGGGCAGATTACCACGTTGTTTTCAATGTGGCCAAAAGGGACACATTATAGCATATTACCCTCTACAGAGGACAATATCAGAGAAAACAGTTGTGGAGACGGAAGAGAAAAGAGAGGATGACAGATGGTGGATTGGACGAAAAGGACTAAGAATGGAGAGTAACAGACAGTAGAAGGAAGAAGAGAATAAAGAAAGGACACCGAGTGTGATGTGGTACCCCAATCCAACTCCATCCCACCCAAGACCACTTAGACCCACCCTCCCCATACAGTAACCTAAGCCACCCACCCCATTTCCGCACAGGAAAAAAGAGCAGACAGAAAGGCTTGTAATTTTAGCGTCCGCCTTGCTCCATCCTTTTGTGGACAAGGGATATGATATCCATCTTTGACAGTTTGGGAAGTTTGCTACATGCAAGGAAACTCTGAAACAGTATCTGTAGTGGTCTTAGAAGAGCATATCTTCAGGAGAACTGCCCGAAATCCACCTACGTTGTTTGGTCGGTTTAGCTCATCTCATCAATGGCGTATATTACATCTTCCTCTTTCATGTCAATGTAATCGATAGTTGCTTTTCTCCCATGTAGGCCTGCAGCGCTGGAAATTTCTTTAGTCTCGCTTATTTGCATGTTTCTTAGTGGAGAGGTGAAGACACTCTTGAATTGTTTATTTAGCATTCACTTTTCCTCTTCGTGGCCGCAGTTAGCTAGCAGTCTTGTTTGAACTATGGCCCTAACTTATCATACCTTGATACTGTGTGTACTAAGATCCCTGTTGACAGACCGCTGGTATTTATAGCGTGTGAATCACTTTCGGTATACAAATTAAGGATTCTTTCATAGAGTAACTGCGACATTTGTTGAGTATATAAACGGTTTAGCTGCTTGCTTCTCTGGAAATTGTCAATATGATGTGAACACCGCTAACGAGAATCCAATAAGGCTCGAAAATCGAGTAAGGTTGTTCATCACTTGTTTTTCAGTCTGCGGAGAAATGACTAAAATTTACCCTGTTTATAATTATACATATGTTATGCATATATATATATATATATATATATATATACTAACTGACGCACTCAGTAATTCCCGGGAAAGCGGGGCTTATCCCTCGGTTCCGTCCTCAATTGTTTCGCCAATACAGTAACAATAATAAAAGTATGTAGCTCTTAAAACAGGTTTTTGTACATTTACAGAGAATATTGAACTGTCTTACATAGGATCATGTTTTTAGGAATTCCTAATAAGTTATGAATACCCAAATTGTGAAGTGAGTTATGTAATAACATGAAATTAGTTAACCGATAGTAAGAATTAAAATACACTAGCCCCGAAAAGTGTGGTATGAATGACTTTGGCATTTCTTTCTAGCAAATCGTGTGACCACCTAGATACGATCTGTTTTTGGCTTGTTTGATATTGATGGTTACGTTGGTTCTGCTTAACTTAAATGTAATGGTAATGGTGATTTGAATGATGATGATTATGATGGCGATAGTGAAAGTATTGAACATTTTAACAGCATCGATAAAGACGACGATGGTGATGATGATGATGATGATGATGATTAAGTATTTTGCGGTGATGTGCTAAGATTATCATGTTGACGTAATAAATATATTTACAGGAATGTTCACTATTAGTTTATGTTAATGAGAATGAGGAAGATCCATAAGAGAAGGCGGATATGGAAACGCACTTAATAAATTATGATGATTGTGAAAACAGAAAAAAAGAAAACATAACAAAAAACCCCTCAGAATCATACCAAGAGAATAATAGTAGCATTATAATCATCATGATCATCATCACCGCCATCACCACCATCATTACCACCCTGCTTCTCCTCTTCTTTCTCCTCCTCCTCATTATCATCATCCTCATCATCATCATCTTCATAGCCATCGCCGTCGTGGTCGCCTTCGTCATTGTCGTTATCATGTTACTATCGTCAGCCGGCAATGATATTCTTTTTCTCCGATACTGTAGTAATCCCATAAACAGAAGTGTTACAGAGAGAAATAGTGTGAAGTGGTGGGGAGAAGAGATGAGGGATTGAAAAGAGTGAGAGATTGAGCGTGAGTGCAAAAGAGGAGGAAGTGGAGGTGATGAAAGGGGAAAATGCAGAGAGAAAATGAGAGAGAGAGAGAGAGGTGGAGAGAGATAATCACCGGCAGAAAGTCTGTGTACAAATTCTAAATTGATCAGACAATAACGACAAGAACAATCAAATAACAATCACCCGAGTCTCCAGAAATTAACAACAACAACGACTACATAACTGTCAGCCATTACATTCTGTGTTCAAATAATGTCATATTCATAGTTTGTATTCATCACTCAAAGGTGAATCAATGCCACCGCAAATTGTAATGAATTCTATTGAAGACACTTATATTTCTCCTGTGAAATTTGCCATATGTGGAGCTCAGGTAATTGTCTCTGTATCTTTCAAATAAATGTCTGTAAAGGGGGCAAACGTGGCTGTCTGGTTAGAAGCGTACTTCCCAAAGATATGGTTCTGAGTTCAGTATACCTTATGCAAGTGTCTCGTGATTGGATTTTGTACAAGAAGACTGAAATGAACCCGTTGCGTATATATATATATATATATATATATATATATATATATATATATATATATATATATATATATATATATATATATATATATATGTATATATATATATATATATATATATGTGTGTATATATATATAAATATATATATATATATATATATATATATATATATATATATATATATATATATATATATATATATATATGTGTGTGTATATATATATATATATATATATATATATATATATATATATATATATATATGTGTGTGTGTGTGTGTGTGTGTGTGTGTGTGTGTGTGTAAATTATAATAAAGGGTAAAAATCATTAATGAATTTACCAGGTGGTCAGCGCGGAAATAAAAAACATAGGAAAATTTTACAAAATATTTTATAATTATATATATAATTATAACAAGGGATTGGCTATACACCTCACCTTGCACTCTAAAAATAGACGCCAAAAGACACTATTATCACCTTAAACGGGTCTTTTGGCGTCTATTTTTACAGTGCGGGGTGAAGTATATAGCCAATACCTTGTTAAAATTACGTATATTATTATAATATATATATATATATATATATATATATATATATATATATATATATATATTTCAATTATGTTGAAACCCTATTTTGTAGAAAACTGTATATCTTTATTATCATGGCTGTAATATACTCTAAAATCCTGTAAAACAAATCTTCCGTGTTTTTCAGCTTTTCTCTTTATTTATATCCACCACGTGTGTTTCCCCACTAAAATATTTTCTACCTTATACATACTTACATACACACACACATACACATATATGTTAAATACAATAACACAACAAAGCCAAGGCAGTGTGAAATTTCTAGGAATTTTACAAAGAGAAGGGTAGTCTTCCAGCTGTTTCGAGGATGTAAAGATATCCCATCATCACAGACAATGTGAGAGAGCTAAATAAAAGAGAATAGCAGAGTTCAATATAAGAAGGTATTTTTAAAGAGAGAGATGTAGGAAGTACAAAAGGAAATATTAGAATAAGAATAATGTTGGATGTTACAGTTGTGGTTCCATTATCCAAGGAATATGTTGTCTAGAATGCGTAGAGAGGCTTCTTGTTCATGGTATGTAAATTCGATATGAGTTCAAATGTTGTTATTACAAATGGATAATCTGGAGACATTGACTCCATGTGTTGTCCATTCAAAGGGTTCTTGTAGTGTAAATGAAACTTTGAGTACGTACTGGTAAGGTGGAAGTAGAAAGAGACAAGAGAACAGATAAATGTGTTAGAAGGAGGAAAATGGTATTGGTCAAAAGGAATGGGGGAGGTGAGAAAGAAGAAAGAAGGAAGAGAAAATTATGCAAGATGGTGGGCAAGATATTGTGAGGAGGAGGAGGAGGAGGAGGAGGAGGGGAGAAGAGAGCTATCAGTAGATAAAAGGAATAGGAGGAGGGGCAGAAGGAAGAGATAAGAATGTAAAGAAGGAATACGTGTGAGAAGTGGGAGGTGGCGTGATATGTTTTAAAGGCACGAAGTTGGAGAGATGGATAAAGAATGTGATACGATGGAGGGTGTACTAAAAGTGAGTAGTAAACCTCATAAAGGAAAGGAAGACTAAGAAGATATAATGGTCAAGTATCTACAGACATACGTAGGCATTTATTGTACTAGCTAAAGTGATAGTGGGGTCTGATAAATCAGTGCGAAAAATATGTGTATATATACATACATACATACATATATATATATATATATATATATATATATATATATTCAAGTAAAAGTTATAAACCTGATTAAGGGATAATAAATCCAATGGAAATACTGGTTAGTTACCAATCTATAGAAAGTTCAACAATAAGGTAACCATATAAACCATGCTTTATATATTTATGTATTTAAAGAATAAGGAGAAAATGGAGAGATAATTAATAAAATAGTATTCATTAATTATAGTATAAGACAACATAGCTGATAACTGTTTCGATTCAGTAATCTTTAGATAATTAATTCATAAAATCAAAGTCATTATAAGACGAGCATCTTCAGAAGTAGTAAAGATATACTGATAAGAAATTTATGTCGAGATAACGGGTATAAACCATTACCTGATAGCGTATATACAAAGAGAGCCGGTTATAGATGGCCTCAATCCAACATAGGAGTAAGGTTGGGGGGAAAGTAGTGTATATTTTGTGTCTCATTTTTTATCTTATTTTGTGTCTTTCCCATAAACTATACAGATTTTAAACTACATTTTATGATTAACCCATTTTATCTAACTTTTACCAAGCGTTTATATATATATATATATATATATATATATATATATATATATATATATATATATATATATATATATATATGCACCAAAAAAACGACGACGCCAGGACGTGGAATAAGTACAGTCTTATTGGACGCTCAGGAAAGGAAAGAAAAGAAAGAGGATTTCACGTTTCGAGCGAAGTTCTTCGTCAGAAATATAGGAAAATTCCAAAGAAGGGAAGACAGAGAAAGAAAATCGCGAACGATGCACACGCGGTCACATATTGATGTATACATACATACATACACACACACACACACACACACACACACACACACACACACACATATATATATATATATATATATATATATATGTATACGTAAATGTATACGTATATGTGTATATGTATATGTGTATATGGATTTTATGAGTCTTCCTTCTCTATTTATTTTTAGTATTAATTAACGTAATTATTGCTCCTAATAATTTTTTCATTCACGATATGTTATAATTTTGATTTTAATCTGGTTAATTCTTTAGTATTTAGGTCTTATCTTAATCTGTATTGATAATGATATTTTTATTTAACAAAATTTCTCCTCATTTTTTCTTATATCATATTACAAATTTCCCATGCATTTATCCCTGTAATTTATTATTAGTACAGCTTTTCAATACCATAATAATTCTTTGTTAGGTTTAAGGTTAACTCTTTTATCTTATTTTCTTTTTTATTTTCTTTGATATAATTTACTTAACTTATCCTTTCATCTTTTATCATCTTTGTATAAAATTACATTTTGCATGTACGTTGATCTACCTAATTAAATGCGTGTTATGTCATATAATACACTCCAATTTGTTTATCTAAATTAAGAACTTTTGGTAAATCTCATATTACCTCCCCTTAATTGTTTAGCATAGTGATATATGACTAAAATTTATATATATATATATATATATATATATATATATATATATATAAATAACAGAATGACGTATTTTATTTCTGATGTATAATCTGATTTGTCAATTAGTCTTATTATTTCCTATATAATAACAGGTATATAATACCTCTACTTATATACGAACTACGTAGTCATGTTTATCCCTCTAATTAAGTGCGGTAGAATCCCTGCATACTTGTAGGTATATCATTTTTAATCCCGATTTATCATTAACGTCTTTATTTATTCTGGATTGTTTTTATTTTTATTTTTATTTATTTATTTTATATTTTATATTTTATTTTATATTTTATTATATTTAGTACTACAATGTACCAAAATAATAGCATATCGTGCTGACTCCTAATTCACTGCTTAAATACACAAATATATTATAATTACCTCTGATTACATTTTCAGTTATGCCCCATTTTAAATTTGTTCCGTCTTTGCTGTTTTTAAATATACATTTTCCCTGCGACCCTGCTATACAAGAAGGCTTTTTTGGTGTAATTCAATGTCATTTAGTTTATTTTCAATTTATTTATATGTAATCATTTCCTCTTACATAATATTTATTTTCTTATTAATTCCTTTATCCCCTTAAGCATGTTTTATAGCATATTTATTTCCG
Source organism: Octopus bimaculoides (assembly GCF_046866305.1). Taxonomy (NCBI): domain Eukaryota; kingdom Metazoa; phylum Mollusca; class Cephalopoda; order Octopoda; family Octopodidae; genus Octopus; species Octopus bimaculoides. Next base: position 140,854,930 of record NC_142929.1, read on the forward strand.
GTTTTTCTAACGAAACGCTGTATGTCGGAATTAAAAAAAAAAATTCCCTATCAAGTAGTTGAATATTACTGTTTTTTTCTTTTTTACCTTAAAAGCTTGAAATAAATTTTCTTAAGGGATGAAAGGATATATTATGTATTCTGATATTTTCTCTTTCCATCTTATATTATTACTATTTATATATCTATTTAAATAAAATTTAATTTCATTATTATTATAAACATAAACAATAAGTTATTATTATTATTATTATTATTATTATTATTATTATTATTATTATTATTATTATTATCATTATTATTATTATTATTATATGTAGAATTTATTTATCCCTTTCTGATAAATTCGGTTAATATATAATTTCACTGTTTGCTTCTACTTCACATGAGCTTTGTTACTTTAAATTTTTTGGATTGCACTATTATACATAAGTATGATATTATACAGCATTATTATATATTTATATATACATGCGTTTTTCTTCTTTTTCTTTTCCTTTTTGTTTATGTCCTTCTCAGTACCCTTCGATTTTGTATTAATCTCTTCTTTTCTTTCTTTAAGACACAAAATATACACTACCTTCTCCCACCATGTTGAATTTAGGCCTCCTATAACCGGCTGTCAGGTAACGGTTTATAGCTGTTATCTCAACATGTATTTCTAATCGATATATCCTTACTATCTCTGAAGAGATTCATGTTATAATGATCTTAATTTTATAAATTATCTACTAAATCGAAATAGTTTCACGGATGTTGTCATATTTTATAATTAATAAATATTTTATTAATTACCAAATGGGCTGCATTCTATTATATATATATATATATATATATATATATATATATATACGTAAGGGTAGAACGTTGGAACGAGTGCTCGACACCACATTGGTGGACAAACAAATTCTTTATTTCTGAATTACAGATACCATTAGTTTCATGATAAGAAGAGTAGGAAAATCCACGTATCTTAACAATATTTCAAGCCGACAACATGGAGAAAAATGTTCGCGTTGATGGTGAAAAACAATGTCATTTCACAAGTCAATGCGAATACATTTCTCCATATGATCGGTTTGAAATTTTTTTTAATAAATGGATTTCCCACTCTTCTTAACCTGAAACCAATGGTAGCATTAGTTCACAAATAAAGATAAATATACATGTATATATATATATATATATATATATATATATATATATATATATATATATATATATATATATATATATATATATATATATATATATATATATATATATATATATACATATACATACATATACATATATGTATATAAGGTTGAGGAGGGTATTGGATTTAACCAAACCCCGGAGGATACAGGTAATACCGAGTAAGTGCTGTGTACCGATTAGTTTGCCCCAATCGTTGTATGAACAGGATTGGGTATTATAAGTCGTGTATTAGCGTGTGTATATGTAAATATATAAAAACAAAAGGATAAAGAGAGCGAAGGTAAGGTTGAAGAATTTTATGGATAGAGTCTTACAGCTGTTTCTGGGAAGATCCAGTACTTCCCTTCATCGGAGACAGAAAAAATAAAGTAATCTATTATTATATCCATAGGCGGATATTTATAGTATGAAGTGGTAAAAAGTGTGATGTGCTGAAAAAAGAGAGAACAGTACTTGAAGAGTAGCTTCATTCCAGTGGTTATTATCCGTGTAGAAATTCGTGCAGATTAATCCTTGTGTGAATAATCCGGAAATTTATGTTGGAATGAAAGTTGATATAGCTTAGGTGGCAGATGTATATATATTCCATCTTGCAATAGATTTTTGCTTGTTTACTTGAAGGATGTCCAAGCCAAGTGAAACGACCCCAGTACCAGTAAATTCAATCTCACATCTTATAATAATCCTCCACATAACCCTCACCTGGAAAAATTTGAAACGGACATGATTAACTTAATAAAAAACATTAAATTCTCTAAATTCTCTAAGTACAATTCTAATTTTCAAAAAAAGCTTTCACAAACCATAAAAAGAATTTCTAATTCCCCTAAGTTACATGTGCTCTCGGACAAAACAGGAAACTTATATCCCATCACAGTGGAGGAATACATAAAATTCATTAGAAAAGAATTAAACAGGTCTTACAAGCTGGCATCAACATCCGCCTTAATTGAGGTAAACACCAGCCACTGCAGAATCATGAAGAAGCTAAAAGTGGACGACAGAACTGATCCGTACTGCCCCACACCTCCACACTTCAACCTCAAGGATCACAAAAAGGACTTCAATGCAAAACCTTCGATTCGTCTAATATGCCCGACAAAGTCCGACTTCGGAAGAATTAGTAAAAACATTTTAGACAGGATAATACCAATCGTCAAGGAAAAACCACACGCGAATCTATGGTACCACACCGGAGAGGTCATCACATGGTTCCACACCCTGGAGAACAAAAACTCCTTCTCGTTCCTCCAATTCGATATAAATAATTATTACTCATCTATATCTCCTCAGCTTTTAAATAGGGCCATCCTTCTCACCAGGAATCTTAGTAACATTACATCTTTAGAAATTAACATTATAATCAACGCTCGCAAAACTCTTATAGCTTTCGAGAACAAGCTCTGGTGCCGAGCTAATCAACATTCTAATAGCTCAAACAAACCATTTGATGTAACCATGGGTTCTTCCGATTCTGCACAGGCCACGGATTTAGTTGGATTATACATACTCCACGAATTAAAATCACACTTCCCTAACATCCACGGCGGTCTATATAGGGATGACACTTTACTTATTACCAAGACTACTAACAAATCTTGCATTGAGAGAACAAAAAAGGATCTGCACAATTTTTTCTCAGGTATGAATCTTTCAATAACATTTGAAAACGCATACAGAACGGCTAACTTCTTAGACGTTTCTCTAAACCTATCTAACTCGCAACACTCCCCCTATCATAAACCCAACCGGTACCTTAAATACCTCAATATTCAATCTAATCATCACAAATCTACTTTCGACAACATAATCATAGGGATATCTACCCGCTTATCTGATCTATCCTCTTCTGAAGAAATATTTAACAATCACGCTCCATACTACAACCAAGCACTAGCGGCTAGTGGTTTCTCACAACAAATACAATACATACATAACACCAGACTTAAACAATTTATATCAAAAATCACACCCCAACGACATCATATCAATCAAAACCACAACCAACCACCCACATACCCAAACAGACCCCACAATCACACCTATAACACTAGGGCTAAATCTAAGATGTTTAAATCAGCTAGCCCTACCAAAAGTATAGACAACTGCCCTCCACTCAAACACCTTAATTACAACATGCGCAAAACCCCCCAAAAAAGCGGTGGCCGCTCAATCCTGTGGTACACCCCCCATTCTCTCTTAACACTAGCAACCTAGCCAACTCTTTCTTTAAAATACTAGATTCTAACTTCCCACGACAACACAAATACCACTCTATATTCAACAGATCCACTTTAAAATTATCGTATTCTACCACTCCTAACTTTGAATCTATTATAGCAGCTTCTAACAAACATAAACTCTCGCTCTATTACCAAAACCTAAGCAACCGTAGCTATGCTAACACCAGCACCCGACCCACATACACCCAACACGGACATCAATATACGTTCTTCTAAGAATAACACTCATACACTGGAACTAAACCACAATGGATCCCAACCCATTAATATTCTAGATAATAGCAATACCACTAATAACACTGATAGGACTAATAGCCATAACAATAATTCCACTAATCTAGATTCCTACACATCCCCTAATAACATATCCTCCAATAATAATAACTCAACCACAAACATACGCAACCCTCTAGCCTCCTACACTTGTAACTGTCGCTCCGGGACTATCTGCCCGCTTCAAACACATTGCGTAAGATACAATGTAATATATAAATGCACCGTCAAAAATCTATTACATAACTCTATTGCCACGTACATTGGTGCAACTATTAACTTTAAACATCGCTACGCAGCCCACATGCACTCTTTTAGATACGATACACACAGTAAATCTACAACATTAGCCAATCATATTCATCACCTCAAAAACAAAAATACCCAATACACCTTAAAAGTGTCCATCCTAGACTCTGGAACTCCATACCAGGGCCAGCGCTCCAATTGCAAGCTTTGCCTAACGGAGGCGTTCCATATTTTAAAATACAATTCTCCCACTTTACTTAATCGATATAATGAAGCGTTTAGCAACTGCAACCACCGCTCTTTCCGCACATTCAGCTTCTATCACAAGCAAAATTGCGCAAATGATCACGCAACATAATAATACAACGCCCCATAGGCAACATATTCAACCTGGCAAAAACATCCATCTTTCACCATCTTTTTGAAATAGGATTATTTCCTTTCGATCATTTCACCACACATATACCACCAAATCTAATTCTCATATTCTCAATTTAACAAGAACACTACCTACACAAACAGATGACGTCACCTCTTTCTATCTCTTTCCACCGTCTATAAATAGGCTTGGCAGCATCCAAAAATATGATACTACTAACTACCTTTCCCACCCATCCCTCTCCTTTATCTCTGTCCTTCGTTTATCACTCATACCCCCACTACCTATATACTACACACACGCATTCTTTTCTACTCACTCGACCTTTTAACCTCATCCCCCTATTCCTCCTTCACTCTATATGCTCTTCCCCTCTACCCTGTTAAGACCAACTGACCATAAATATATCGCTACCATCCTCCGCCTCTATATCTTCTCTATCCCCTTCCAAATTCTGTCGTCTTGACTTGATCTAATTACCGCTAGCTTTTCACTTGTCTTGGACATCTTTCAAGTAAACAAGCAAAAATCTATTGCAAGATGGAATATATATACCTCTGCCACCTAAGCTATATCAACTTTCGTTCCAACATGAATTTCCGGATTATTCACACAAGGATTAATCTGCACGAATTTCTACACGGATATTTACCACTGGAATGAAACTACTCTTCAAGTACTGTTCTCTCTTTTTTCAGCACATCACACTCTTTACCACTTCATACTATAAATATCCGCCTATGGATATAATAATAGATTACTTTATTTTTTCTGTCTCCGATGAAGGGAAGTACTGGATCTTCCCAGAAACAGCTGTAAGACTCTATCCATAAAATTCTTCAACCTTACCTTTGCTCTCTTTATCCTTTTGTTTTTATATATTTACACACACACACACACACACACACACACACACATATATATATATATATATATATATATATATAAATATATATATATATATATATATATATATATATATATATAAATATATATATATATATATATATATATATATATATATATATATAAATATACATGTATATATATATATATATATACATGTATATATATGTATATATATATATATATATATATATATATATATATATATATAATTATACATATATATATATATAATTATACATATATATATATATAATTATACATATATATATATATATATATATACATATACATATATATATATATATATACATATACATATTGATATATCTATCTATCTATATCTATATCTCTCTCTCTCTCTCTATATATATATATATATAAATATATATATATATAAGTGTGTGTGTGTGTGTGTGTGTATGTATGCGTGTATGTTTGTATGTGTAGATGTACACGTGCATATACGTACGTGAATGCGAGTATATATCAGTTGTGTACTTTTTTGTCAAATAAAACGGAAAATGTATCACTATTAGTTTCAACCTCTGATGTCTTACATCTACCTGTGTTATTTACAATAAACATGGTGGATTATGGCCATACTAACATGCCTTTTATATTTTCTCTACAGATTTCCTGTAGAAATCTGAGCCAGTACTGAAAGCTACGACGTTTTGTATACAAATACACCTATGCAAACAATACTATCGAAGATTGAGAAATAAGTAAGGGTGTATATGCGTATTTCAGGAGTTATTGACCCTTCTTCAGTACCACATACAAATCATTAACCAACCACAAACACATTGCTGAAATAGCAATATTAAGTGGTGCAACACGATTGGAAAAACCAATTGACATATTAAACACACTCCCAACAACTAGTACGTATATATTAATTGCTGGTAGGGACACCATATTTCGTTTCGGTATCATAAAATATCACCCAGAATATCAAAGCTTTAGAATATCAGTAGAGATAACTAAGTGATTGAATCACACCCCTAAATCACAAAAGGAAGACGCAGTATTCACTTATAAACATTTAATATTATCATTATTAAACTAAATACGGTGTCATTTCCAACAGTTAATAACTATCATGTCTATTGTAATGAGACACCTTTTCCCCATCGTTACTGAGTAATTTCCATAAAGTCTTTGTTCATAAATCACAACGAATATACATTTAAATCTACAGAAAACATGACTCTATCAGATCCGTATTAGACTAGTAGCAAACTAATTCAAGTTGTTGTTCTCTTTTCTTTTAAACTCTCTGAAAATTCGATGATGTAAATTCCATAAACGAAGCCCCTGTTCGAATGCATTAAATAGGCATTATTTTTTATCGTACTCATAAACAATATCTTCCTCGTTGTTAACATACCTTTATTATTCCGCTATTATAATCATAAATGTATTGCCTCATCATAAATATATTTCCTCTCACAAGCCAGAACATTGATTTACCGGCATTACTCATTTCTTCTTCTTCTTCTTCTTGGCACAATCGTTAGAGAATCGCAGAAAATGTTATACAATATTTGTTCCATCTTTTACTTCCTGAGTTCAAATACAGATTCCGTTGAATTTGACTTTCACCTTTCCGGTATCGATAAAATAAGGTACCAGTATAAAAATTGGGGGGGGGGGGGCAACGATACCAACTCATCCACTTCTCTTAAAATAGTTTGCTACATGACAAAATATTTCACTTTTCAGAAACTCCATAATATATAAACCACAGTGCAATCTATTATGGGACCAAAATACACGCAACCCATTTGTGAGGGCACAGCGTTCATAAGGAGCGCACCCATTCAGGCTACCCATTTAGGAGGCCACATTGTTCGCAGGAAGCTCTGTTATACGCTGCCAATTTAGGAGGTCATAGCGTTTGCTAGGAGCACTGATATACGCTTCCCATTTCTGAGACCACAGCGTTCGCAGGGCAGCAGTCCTTCATGTTAAAAAAATAACGGTGTTGTGTGAAAATGACGATATTGTGTAGAGGATTGAAATGATTTACAGCGTTTTTGACATGAATTTTTGTTGATGTTCGCGTCGTTACTATTTTGGAAACCGTTTCTGTATTTGAGTAGAATTTAGTGGAGAAAGTTTTCAGGCTTTTCTCCTACTTTAAAAATCCATCGATCATATTAGCTTTTCGTGTTGAAAGTTTGCTGAAAATATAAAACTTCATTACAAGTTTTCTCTACCTCATCAAGCCGTATTTTGTTATTTTATATGTTTAAAAAACCACATTTATATAGAAAAAACAAGTTGTTTTCTATTAGCTTCAGTACAAATCAAAACTAATAAAATACATTTAAAAGCTAATCTGGAATCCAATACACTTTAAAGATATCATTACCGTGTTTCTGAAGCAAAAGAAAAAAAGCGCTTGCAGATAATATTACACACACACATGCACATAAACTTATACAAATACATATATGAATGCATGTAAATAAACACACATATATGCATATGTACGTCTCTCTCTCTCTCTCTCACTTTCTCTCTCTCTCTCTCTCTCTCTCTCTCTCTCTCTCTCTCTCTCTATATATATATATATATATATATATATATATATATATATATATATATATATATATATATATTTATATATATATAAATATATGTATATATATGTATGTATAAATGTATACATGCACAACAGACAAACGTATACATAAATAGAGATTTTTTTTCGTTTCTTTTACGATGAGAATGTCAAAGGAAAGAATAATTTACTCGCTAAGCTGATTAAAACTAGTGGAGTTCATTTTTGATTTTTCACGATAATGATAATGTGAATTATCTAATGAATTAACAGATCTCAATTTCCCCATCAACCATTACATACGACATGCTGCCACATGAAAAATAACTGTTATTCAATGAACCTTCCCAAAAACAAAAATGGTTGCAATAATATAGAAATAAGAGAATTATCAAAAAATATACTGTCAATGGATCGTTTAATGATAAAAATCAATCAATATTTCATGTGCTGCTGATTTGATGAATTTTACCTCGGCTGATACCGTGATTCAACCAATCGATATCAATCATGTAAAGAGTTAACGGTTCTTATTTTGTTTTTTAGCAAAATTTTATCAGACAAGTATAGAAGTAACGTAAATAACAGCATGTGATATTTAGAATAAGATACACATCATGCACATGTGAACACCATACGCATATACATGTGTGTGTGTTTGCGTGTGTGTATGTAGTGTATATTTATATGTATATATATATATATATATATATATATATATATATATATATATATATATATATATATATATATATATATATATATATATACATACATACGTATGCATATATTTGTTCGTATGCACATACAAATCCATAGAAAAACATTGGCACATATAAACGCAACTATATACACACACCAAAAAATAAAAAAAAATACCAAAATAATCACACAACACACAAACATGCATACATTTGAGCAAATAATAATAACTTTATCTGCGATATTAAAGCGCTGATAGCAGTAACAAAACAAACATTCTAACAGAGAATATATTGAAGAAGATAAATGAAAACACATGTTAAACCTATAATACGCTTTGGTGTTGTGATTTATTGTCTGTCATATTATATTTGTTATTTCTGTGGGAATTTTGGCTGATGATTAAATTTTTATCAGGAAATGCAAATATCTGCTGTTTATATTTGCATCATATTTATGCAATTTTGTATATTATTTTGTGATATGTTTTCAATGTATTTTATTATTATAATTATAAATTTTATTTCGAAATGTATTGAAATGTTAGCATGTGTGTCTTTGCATTTTGTCATATGATGATTTGAATGATCGCTCACTCTAGTGTAAATTACATGTAAACCGTTATCCGAGATATAATCATCTGATAGTACCTTATGGTGTAGTGTAACAAGATGTTATTGCCTATTACACTATAGATATATCAGCAATGATTGAGTATTCAGCATAAGAACAAACAATCCTTTTACAAAATAGATATGCTGACACACACACGCGCGTGTGTACGTGCACACCCCACCAACAAATAAATCTTTATTGATCACCTGTAAACGTTCTCTATTTTTTCCGTTCTGTTTCCCTTTTCACCCTATTTAATTCATTTATTTCTGTTAAGTAGCTTCCTAGCAAATATTATTTACGTTGTCCTTAGATTTTGATTGAAACTATGTCAAAAAGTACATATTTATTCTATTTGAATGTTATTTATATATCATAGGTATCTGACATAAACATATATGCATGATATAGGCAATTAATATGAGAGCTTAATAAAGGTTTGAATAGTTCATACTCAGCCGTACTCAAACACACGTGCATATATATATATATATATATATATATATATATATATATATATATATATATATATATATATATATACATGCATACATACATACAAACATACATACACACATAAATCGGAATTAGGCTTCTCAAAACCGAAAAGGAGAAAGCTAATTCGAAGACTACAGATCTAATCCATCACTGGAACTGTACAAATCTGTAAAACATTCCAGAAGTTTATCATTTAAATATATATGAGCATACGTTATTTATATTATTTACATTTGATGATATTTGTCGTCGCCTGATATACCCTCCAGCCGTCATCAGGTATCTCGGGTAAATTTCGAACCTGGGTTCTCATTCCTAAGGTATTTTTCTATGTTATTATCATTATTATTATGATTACTACTACTACTACTACTACTACTACTACTATTATTATTATTATTATTATTCACGTCACTGCTTGGAATCTTCGGGTTAGTACCCGCGCTCTTAATCACTACACCATATGCACAAGACACCTGATGAAGGCCAGCCAAAACGTTGTGTTAACAACATACAAGATGAGGTCAAATATCCGTCAAATGTAAATAATGTAAATAATGTGCATAATTCCTCATCTCTTAAATATAGAACTGTATATGAGCATGTCTAGATATGGAAACTAATATTGGAGAAGAAATACATAAAGCAACATATACAAGTATGCACATATCTTTTATCTTTTCTTTTATCTTTATGGGTTTTAGTGAAGGGTTGCGGCCATGCTGTTGGACCAATTTTATTGCGTTTGAGGAGTTTTTCAGTTTTCAAATTTCCCGCCACTTTGGACTCACTAAAATCCACAATTTCGTGTCTTCTTTCAACTATCAATTTCTCGTGTCCCCACACATCCCCAAACCAAATCATCAACCCATACTTTCGACAACCCCTGCTATTGTCACATAGCATCCGACCCACAGTTCTCCGAAGCTAAATGCTCACTCTTCAGTAAGGGCTCATTTGAAATCACTCACAATTTCGAGTCCGCTTCGACGTCCAGTTATTGCTGCTTCACGCAAAATTATGCGATTCTTGACGGCTGATTACAAATACCCAAAACATCGTAAACTGCTTTTCCGACCTGGATCACCGTTGATTCCAATGGATGATGTCCCCAGGCAAATGTAACAGTTAGGAATTGCTGTTCACTGCGTGCACCACCGCAGTGTGCGGGTTTAATTTCTGCAAATTTTATCAATGCCTCGTCGTCACACTGCCCTTGTTACAGCTTTCTGCGCATCCCCATACCAGGAAAAACATTGTCGTAAAACCAGTTGACAAACGCAAATCTGTGGTGGAATGACATTCCAGCCTCTACAAAACGAAGGACCTTCCAACTTCGCAACACCACCTTCTCGATCACCCAACCTGCAACCAAACCCATCGACCAAAATACATCTCACTTCCCTTCGACAACCTCTCAAGCACATACATACAGCAACCCACCCACAAAATGCACACAGACACACACACACACTCAGACACACACAAACACACACACATAGACACACACATTCATGCTATTTTTTCATACTTTTTCACACAACTAATACACATGCCCACGTGATCATGCCCACGCGTACGAACACTGCCATCTGTTGACTACTCACAACATAGTAATATTCTTATTAAAGACAATAACACAACTACACACGCACTCACACTCACACACACACACACACACACACACACATAAAACTATGGCAGAAACATTGTTGCATTCACATTCCTGTACATACACACAATGACCTGTACGTATAAAACGTATTCGTAAACACGCAAAATCATGGACATATATATATAGAATTACTGCCTCACGTACGCTGACAGACACGCCACTCGTAAACTGATTGATCATCCGTATTTCAAAAGTTATCGGCTGGCAAATACACAGTAGACATAAGAGGCACATTCACATCTCGGAGTTGGCGTTCATGCATACATACACAGAGAAGGGGAGAGAGAGAGAGGAAGAAGGAATGTGTGTGTTTGTAAGATGGAGAGTAAGAGAGACAGTGAGAGAAAGGGGGAGAATATGTGTGTGTGTGTGTGTGTATAAGATAGAGAGTAAGAGAGAGAGAGAGATATAACGTGTGTGCATGATGGAGAGTAAGTGGGTGGGAGAGGTAGAAGAGAGATGTGGGAGAGAAGGAGAGTAGATGTGCGTGTGTGTATGTGTGTATGTGTATGTGTGTAAGCGGTAAAGTAAGAGAGAGAGAGAGCGAGAGAAAGAGAGAGAGTAACACCCAGTTGTCATCGTATAATAAGTACACGAACACACAGACATACAATGTGAGAAGGAGGCAGAGAGCGGCGAGGAGCTGGCTGAATCGTTAGCACGCCTGGCAAAATGCTTAACGGCATTTCGTCAACTTTACGTTCTGAGTTCAAATTCCGGACATGTCGACTCTGCTTTTTATCCTTTCAGGGTCGATAAAATAAGTCCCAGTTGAGTACTGGCGTCGATGTAATCGACTAGACCTCTCTCCTGAAATTACTGCCCTTGAAATCAATATAACAAATAGGCATAACTCCGCATCCACAAACACACAGAGACACACTCACGTGTACACGAAAGCATACAATCATAGATATGAACATATAAGAATCATAAATAAACAAACACGGCTGTGTAGTCACACGCACATACAAAACGGAATCTTTCACTGAGGAAGACGTTTGCTCATAGTCAACTTCCTCAGGCATAACATAACATGCAACTAAACAACTATAACAATTAGAAAAATAAAACAACAAAAATATTAAAAAAACGCACAACACAACGAAGTTTATGAAGAGTTGTCATCTACCAGAATTATCAAAGAATATCCTACTAATCACATACAACTGTATTTTCTTTTCTCCTCTAAGCACAAGGCACGAAATTTTGAGGAAAGGGTCCAGTCGATTAGATCGATCTCAGTACGTAACTAGTACTTAATTTATCGACCCCAAAAGGATGAAATGTAAAGTCAATTTCGGCGGAATTTGTACTCAAAACCTAAAGACAGACGAAATACCGCTAAGCATTTCGCCCGGCGTGCTAACGTTTCAGCCAGCTCATCGCCTCACGTACAACTGTCTTGAGGAAGAAATGTCGTACACTGTGGATGATGTTGTCTCTGATATTAAAATTGTTTTTAAGTGAAGCACAAAGCTGGCATCTTCAACGGGAAGGTGTCAGTCGATAGCATTGATCTCACTTCTTGACTACTTTTGTATATTACTGAACACTGCGGAATGAAAGGCAAAGTTGAACAGGGCGGATTTTATACTTAGAATGTAAAGATTAGGAAGAAATACCGTGAAGCAATTTGTCCGATACTCCGACGATTCTGCCAAAACAATGCACATCTTGTTAGTAAAATTCAAAAACAAAATCAAGAAAAAATAAAAAAAATAAACGGTCTATCACAATGCAACATCCTTGACACGTGGTGTCTCGGTCATTAATGACTTCTGGCCAATCAGCAACAAGAGCAACAAAATCAGCAGCAGCAGCAACGGCAAGAACTACCAAGACAAATGCAAAATCAATAATAACAGAAAGATCTCGTTCACTTCACCTACGAGTTTTAACAAAAGTCGAAATGCCTACGGGGTTGTGTAGGCCTGTTTGCTCGACAATATTACAGGCTGTTAAATTTCTAAAAACTAGTAAAACACAGGGACAAAAGACAAGACAAATCCACCATGAAAGCTATAACAAAAACAGCTAGTAAATAATGTGATATCCACTAATTGTCTTGGTACTCCGGCAGTTACAACGACGAGGGTTCCAGTTGATTCGATCAACGGAACAGCCTGCTCGTGAAATTAACGTGCAAGTGGGTGAGCACTCCACACACACGTGTACCCTTAACATAGTTCTCGGGGATATTCAGCGTGGCACAGTGTGACAAGTCTGGCCCTTTGAAATACAGGTACAAGAGGAACAGGAATAAAGAGTGAGAGAAAGTTGTGGTGAAAGAGTACAGCAGGGTTCGCCACCAGCCCCTGCCGGGCACTCGTGGAGCTTTAGGTGTTTTCGCTCAATAAACACTCACAACGCCTTCATCCACTAATTGTAATATTATATAAAAAGGTGAAGATATGGCTATATGGTAAGAACGTTGCTTCCCAACCACATGGTTCTAGGTTCAGCACCACTGCGTGGCACCTTGGGTAAGTGTCATGTACTATAGCCTCGAGCCGACTAAAGCCTTTTTAATGGAAGATAGATGGACGGAAACTAAAAGAAGCCCGTCGTGTATATATGTACGTATCCATTTATGTATGTATGTATGTATGTCTTTTTGTTTCTGTTTGTCGCCCCACGAACGTTTGACCGGTATTGGCGTGTTGACGTCCCCGCAACTGGCAAAAGAGACCAATTGTGTAAATGCCAGTTGATTTCCCCGATTAAAACTCTTCAAAGCGGTGATCCAGCATGGCGCAGTCATATGACTGAAGCAAATAAAAGAATAACAGAAAGATGCCATGACTCAATCAAGAGTTTCTAAGTGACTGAGGTGGATGGCGTTCAATGTTACAGTCAGGGTGTGAAGGCGGCGAGCTGGCAGGAACGTTAGCACACTGAGCGAAATGCTTAGCAGTATTTCGTCTGCCGCTACGTTCTGAGTTCAAATTCCGCCGAGGTCGACTTTGCCTTTCGTCCTTTCAAGGTCGATTAAATAAGTAGCAGTTAGGCACTGGGGTCCATATAATCGACTTAATCCGTTTGACCGTCCTTGTTTGTCCCCTCTATGTTTAGCCTTTTGTGGGCAGTAAAGAAATAAGAAACGTTAGCACGCCGGGAGAAATGCTTAGCGGCATTTAGTTAGTCTTTACGTTCTGAGTTCAAATTCCACCGCAGTCGACTTTGCCTTTCATCCTCTGGAAGTCGATAAATGAAGTAGTATTTGCGTACTGGAGTCGACTTAATCGACTGGCCTCTCTCCAAAAATGTCGGGCGTTGTGCCTAAAGTAGAAAAGAATATTTCCGACTGGGTATTGTCACTTACGAGAGAAAGAAGTCTCTGCATCATTCATTTAAACTTAAAGAATTGTGTAGAACTTAACTAGTAACAACGCTGTGAAACGTGCAGAACATATCTTAGACGTGACACACGTAAAGTGTACTGAAATCCTATTCAAATATACCACACTGGTCAAAGGTTTCTTATAAATCACAGGAAAATAAACACATTACCACCAAAAGAAAACCTTTAAGGCAACCAAAAGGAAACTTAGTAGAGAAATGTCTCTAGACATATATTAACAGGACTTTGATACTTTCACTGTAAACATCTTGAGATCACTACTATTGTTTTGACGGTAAAACGAGTCCTTATACTCAAAGGAAGAACTGTATAATTCATCAATGACATAAATATAGATATAATGGAAATATCTTTATAAGAAAACTGAACATATTATTTGCTCAATATCCATAGAGAACAAGGTTTGAATATTTGTACGCAAACAGTATGTATCATCGATTATTTAAACAGGAATATATCGATGGATAATATATACCATATTACCAAGAGAAATGTATATAGAAAGACGGCGAAAGAGAAGGAGATAGATAGATAGATAGATAGATAGATAAATAGATAGATAGATAAAGAGAGAGAGAGACAATCAGAAGGCGAAGGAGACAAAGAAGAAGTATAAGAGAGCCTGAGATAAAGATGAAGAAATCTCGAATGAAAACAAACGCGAAATGAGAAACAACTTTTAAAAGCGAAGGGTGTGATTTCTTCATATGCAATGAGGCAAACACGGACAAAACTAATAGTTGGTAATTTCCTTTAGATACTTTCCTGTTTCACATGTGTAGAATTTCTAAAGAATTTACTTACTTTAACAAGCATAAGATTCCTTCTTCTCTATACCGTGTGAATTATTGTTTTTGAGTTGCTGTTTCTAAAATGTCTTAAAAAAGCTTTATTTTTGTTAAGTACTCGATATTAAATAAAAACAAACGCATCAAATATCTGGGAAGGTATTTTTTTTTAAGACTTCAAACCATTTCTCTTTTACACTTGAAATAATGTTCTTATCCAGCCAAAAATAAATGAAAACATAATATTCCTGTTTTTGTTATTACACATTTTTATGTTGAAGTGTCACAACATTGATTTATTTTAACAATTAATGATTATTACTTCATTTGAGGTTAAAGATTAACACCGTTAATATGGAGTATTTCATATTCAAAGTTAAACTGCATGTGCATTGGAAGCAGCTACCAATTCATATTGTGTAGAAATTCCCAACTTAATAAATAATAGATGACGATTTTCCAATCAATCATCTATACATAATAACATGACAGGAATAACATCGATAAAAAAATGTTATTGCTTTTATCCTCATTCATTTTATTATTCATAATTTGAAAAAAGACGTTGAAAGTTTCTTTTCTTCAAAAACAATTGGGTCATTTTGAAAAGCATGCATTCAAATGTATAAAGTTGGAAAATGTGTGAGACAAAAACGACATTACTGTCTCGAGTCCTAGGATTGACACGGCAAGCAATCTGGTTTGCATGGCGTATTAGTTAAACAAAAATCACAACATACCTCCACCACCAGTTGAATGAGATGCCAGTCCGTCACAGAATTACTCATTTACAGGTGGGCCGGACGGAGCAACATGGTTTCCCCTAGAACATATGCATTGCTGCATCCAGGAATCGAAAATTCGATCACGCGATCGTGAGTTGAACACCCTTAATAATCCGGCCATCCGCGTTCGCCGTGTGAGAATATCACCAAAATTAATCACAGATCATTGTAATGCTACTTTTTGCAAGCTTTCTATGTCTGCCAATATAAGAAATCTACATACAAGTTTTGCGTAGAACTACTTGCGGCTTCCTGCCATAGACACGTCTTCAACAACCAAGTCAGTAGCTGGGAAACCGCAGGTCAGCCCAGCAAGCCAACTTGCTTAGAGAGGAAGACGTAGCTGTACCCGAGTGGAAGTTTTATTGCAATGTGGCTCTCCGTCAACTGGGTTCACTTCGACTGGTAACGTCGCTTCTTTACACCGATTGTCTTCAATGCCAACTTAACACTGATAGTTTTCTCACCAACTTCAAACTAATTATCTTTTTTATTGTTTGTTTACGTTGCCATCTTCATACGCCGCGTTCTTTATGTTTGCCACTCACATATGCTTTCTTTTACCAATTGAACCTGTCCACCTCATAGCAAAGACGCAACGTGCAGCATGTTTCAAATTAGTCGCGTGATCGATAAGGTTATTTCTCTTTCGTAACAATAGATACATGAATTTCGATGGGTATTAATTTATTTCGGTTTGAGTTGTCATTAAGTTGTATATTCTTTATTGCCCAATAATATCTCTACATAACAGTGAATTGTGTGCAATGCAGTGAGTTTCTAGTTAAAAACTTCTTTGAAATAACGTAATTCTTCTGCATAACCATGTTCCTGAATCGCTCAGTTTGAAAGTATTAGCTATGAATGAGGACGGCAGAAACCTCAGCAGTTTAGTTATTTTAAGGGAAAGGAGATTATTTATTCATACAAAGTAAATTCCAGGTTTCGAAACCTCTCACCATTACAAGGATGGAAAGTTCGCAATGGGGCACCCTTTTGTCTACGCCATTAGATCTAGATCTACATACATTTAATGTCACACAGAACAGATTTGATACAAACTAACATTTACACGTGGGCGATACTTGTCTACATGCGGCAGATGATAAAGACATGGAGATATAAGTACGTACATTGAAAGATTTCAGTATAGAAATTTGCATATTTGTTTAGAAACGCATAATCCTCATGATAATTTTGAAGAGAGGATTATGAAAAAGAACTAATATCATTTTAAAGAGATACATAAGTGAAAATAAACTTAAAGAGAAATGCAGATATACAAATACTTAGTAATTAATGAACAAGACAGAACACACCAGACACAAAGAAATAAAAATGTTAGGAAGCAATATTATAGATACATTAGTGTAGTACTTAAAACAGCGCTAAACTGTAAAACATTAGGTAATGTGTAACAAAACTCTAGCTGTTTCAGTAATAAGTTAAAGTTATAATATTCCCAGCTGGAAACTAGATGCATTAGTAAGGCTAGACATGACCACAGGGGTAAATAATAACGGCATTTAGATTAAATCATGCAGACGTAGATAAAGATACATTACATTTATCCAAATACGGTTGAACCAGATGCATTCCACAATTAGAAAAAAGAAAAAAAAACAAAACTTTTTAGCGAATATCTGAATATAAATATAACACTATATATCAGACTACAACTATAAATATTTACATTTTCTTTTTTATATATGTGTGTATCTATGTCTGTATGAATGCGTGTTGTGCGCGTGTGCGCACGCGCAGGGTGTATGTGTGTGTGTGTGTATCACACACACACACACGCACACACACACACACGCACACACACACACACACACACACACACACACACACACACACACACACACACACACACACTATATATATATATATATATATATATATATATATAGATAGATAGATAGATGTATGTATACGCTATCAACATATGCATATATATATATATATATATATATATATATATATATATATATATATATATATATATATTCTTTTATTATTTTACTTGTTTCAGTCATATGACTGCGGCCATGCTGGAGTACCGCCATTAGTCGAGCAAAACGGCCCCAGAACTTATTTGTTTTAAGCCTAGTACTTATTCTATCGTATCCCTTTTACCTTACCGAAACGCTAAGTTACGGGGACGTAAACACACCAGCATCCGTTGTCAAGCGATGTTGGAGGGGTGGTGGTGGCAAATAGAGACACCCAAACATACACACACATGCATATGCATATATATATATATATATATATATATATATATATATATATATATATATATTTAAATTATATGTATTTATTTTAACCTAATTAATAATAATTCGGATAGAATAAATGGGTTAATAGAAACCAGGGTAGCAAAGATCACAAAATAACTTTGGTGTAATTCCTGTTTTTGAGGCAGAAACTCCTTGATATTTTGGGTATTTGAGTATATATAAATTTAAGGAATGGAGTGAACGCATGTTATAACTGCATACTTTATTCCGACATATGTTTCTAAGAATTACAATTTATGCGATCCATAGGAATCGTCGATGTTAAAAATGTAAACTTCTCCTCAGGGAAATGTATGTGGATCATCTTAAACGTAAGACATTATGACCGAGTATGAGAACTATAGTTGGATAAGGTTATAACGTAATTCATTTGAAAAAACCGTTAGAGATGTGGACGCTACCAGATAGTACTTAGGACAAGAAAGGAAGGAAGAGAAAAAACAAAAAAAAAACAAAAAAAAGCGGTTGTTTCAAATGAATTACGTTATAACCTTATCTAACTATAGTTCTCATAAATTGTAATGCTTCGAAACATATGTCGGAATAAAGTATGCAGTTATAACATGCGTTCACTCCATTCCTTAAATTTATATATATATATATATATATATATATATATATATACACGATAGGATGCTTTCAGTTTCCGTCTACCAAATACATTCAAGCTCTGGTTGACCCGAGACTATTGTAGAAGACATATTGCCCAAGATGCCACTCAGTGGGACTGAACCCGGAACAATGTGATTGGTAAGCAAGCTACTTACCACACAGCCAATCCAGTTCAAATTCATAGAAAAACAAGAGACAAGGACAGATGTAGGAACAACATGAAAGTAAGAGAGTGTATTAGTTTGACGCTCGGGAAAAATAGAAAATCTTCTACGTTTCGAGCCTACACTCTTCGACAGCAAGGAATAAGTTAAGTCCAATATATATATATATATATATATATATATATATATATATATATATATATATATATATATATATATATATATATATATATATAGGGGGAGAATTCACAAAGAAAAAGAAAAACAAAGGACGAAATCAGGTGGTGTAGAAAACAAACAGATGTATTAGTATAACACTCGGGAATTGAAAAAGTCTTCGACGTTTCGAGCCTTCACTCTTCCACAGAAAGGAACACAGAAAGAAGGAAGGAAAGAAGCAAGGAGAGAAAAAAGGAGAGAAAATAATGAGAGAAAACAATGTGTGTAGTGGTTAGCAATCTATCATGGGGAATGTATATATATATATATATATATATATATATATATATATATGTACATACGTACATATAAATCGAATATATTGACAGGTGGTAGTAAAAGGAATTAACGACATTCTTTATTTATAAATCACTACAATAGTTTCGATAAATTCTTACATCTTTAGGACAAGGCTGAGAAGTTGAGTATTCAAAATCCAAAGCGTAAAATGCAATGCATGTGCGGGTTATGTATCGTTTCTCTGTTTATATAAATTCTATGGACTTTCCGATGTATATTCAGCAGGCGAACCTTACTACACACACACACACACACACAAACTGTTTTGCATCACAAGAGCTCATTGCCTTTCCACAAGTGACTTTGTGAAGAAATTCCTTGCTACTTCTCTTCTCCATTTTACTCAGCTGTATTGAGAAGTATTTTTAGGAAGTCTGCTACATTTTAGCAGTTTCCATCTAATGACGTAATATCCCCGAATCGCTTAGGAAATTCTCTTAACAAACATAATGTTCTTAAATTAATCTTGTTATATGATGAAAGTGAAATTGTATGACAAATGTATATAGAAGCCTGTCTAGAGAGTTGTATCCATATGCAAAATGTAATACCACTGATTGCATGCGAGAATCACGCGCTGCGTAAGAGAGTGGTGTCCTTGTCTATGGAATGCTTAATCACTTCGTGTTAATTGGGGTCTAAAAAATTGAGTTCATGGATGAAAAGGATCCTTGTTGTTGTTAAGATGGAGGCTTACGAATCAAATTTATCATCTTCATTTCATATTGAGATACAAGGCTAATATGTCGAGGGGAGGTTTTAGATCAATTTCATGTGGCCCAGTGATCAGTTGGTACTCATTTTATCGAAGCCCGAAAGGATGAAAAACAAAGTCTACCGCGGGGGAATTTGAAATCAGAACGTAAACAGGCGCAGGAGTGGCTGTGTGGTAAATAGCTTGTTTACCAACCACATGGTTCCGGGTTCAGTCCCACTGCGTGGCACTTTCGGGAAGTGTCTTCTACTATAGCCTCGGCCCGACCAAAGCCTTGCTAGTGGATTTGTTAGACGGAAACTGAATGAAGCCCATCGTATATATATATATATATATATATATATATATATATATATATATATATATGTATATATGTATGTATATGTTTGTGTGTCTGTGTTTGTCCCCCAACATCGCTCGACAACCGATGCTGGTGTGTTTACGTCCCCGTAACCTAGTGGTTCGGCAACGGAGACCGATAGAATAAGTACTGGGCTTACAAAGAATAAGTCCTGGGTTCGATTTGCTCGACTAAAGGAGGTGCTCCAGCATGGCTGCAGTCAAATGATTGAAACAATTAAAATAGAATAAGAAAAAACAAAAGATGCGAAATAATGCTAAGCATTTAGTCCGGCGTCATAACGATTCTACCAGCGCGCTGCATTGACCAGATTTTTCATGTTGTTGCCTAAAACAGTTAGTGAAATCTCAATGAAAACTATCAGGTCACATTCGTCCGAGAGTAACGGCTAAGCATCTTCCATTGTAACTATATTTTTTACAGATATAAATGTTTTGGAATGCGCGTTCGTTGATCTGATAAAACATCAGTATATTCAATAGTTAGTTTATTGAAGGGGTTTTACTTTCGTAGATTTAAGTAGCATTGTTAATATGCCATGATTGTATTCCTCATCACGTGGGAAACATTTTACACTGGTTTGGTATTGATTTCTCTTGACTGTATCTTCCATCATCCTCCCATTCTATTATATTCCAGGATATATTGATTAAACACTGATTTAAGTAACTATTCTGACCAGCTATTACACCTTTTAACTGCTTTCTCTTTTATCTCAATTTCACAATAACTTATTTACTTGGTGTACATCCCACCTCAGGTTTCTAATGGCAAGATGTCCAGGATATCTTCAATTCAAACCATACCTCTGCAGCTTGCGCAATTCCCATTTCCAATATGTTAAAGGATGCAAGCCTGTAATTAATGCCGCGATGTCGATACCCATAGTCCAAGGAATGGCTCTACTGAACAATTCAAGGATATAAACGACTAAACTTATATGCAATTATTTCCTCAAAATGAGCTCGTTGCTGAATCTTCAAATGATATAAGCTCCATATCCATGCAGGGAAAACAATTAAGCATGATTGCAATGTAGTGGCGAAATAATATTAAGCACATTAATTCCTTTGCTAATACCAACTGTTTGCAGTCAATACAGGGCTCTCTAAAACCATTTACATGCTTTAAAATTGTATATCAGATGTTTGCAGTATGAAAAATACTATAAAAGAAACTAAGATATCTCAAGACAATGAAAAATGAGTCTAAACTTTAAGAAATGAGGATGGGCTAAGCCATTAAATTTTTTTTAACATAAATCGTTTTCGACTTTAATTGTTTCAATCAATGCACAGTCACAATACTGAAGCAACGTGATGGAATCTTATAATCTATCGTTTGTTATTTACGTACTGTTCCTTATTCTCTCGTGTTCTTAATTAGCGAACGGTCATAGCACAGAAACATACACAGAAACACCGGTTGCCTTTGCAATAAAGCAAAAATGCTTACAAGCACAAACATGCACATACCCCCCCCCCATGTTCATGCTTACTTTAAAAGGGAAGCTTTGACTATCACTTTAAAACTTTGCCTTGCTCGCCTATATCATACTGTCTGCAAAACTAACCAAGTCGAAGTCACTCTCAGCTTGTTATTGAAAATTTTTAACGTGAATATATAAATACATACTTACCAAAAAGGTATTGAACAATCCTTCAGTCTAACGTCAACTTATATATAACTTGATATAAAAACAAGCATAAATGCAAATACAATTTCCTGTATAATAAACTCATGCAACGTATTTGATCGCCGCTATTAAATACTTTTATCTGCTAGATTTCTAATTAATAAAATTTTGATCTATTTGCCAGTGTTCAGTTTAAAAAAAAAGAAACAGTTAACTTACGCAAAGTGAGTGAGATTTATAAAATTCCTTTAGAAATTTGCTGCATTAAAAAAAAAAAAGAAAGATATATTTTGGCTGTAAGGTTTCGAATCCGATCAAGGGGTACCGTTGATTTACAGTCTTTCCAGAGTCACTGAAATAAAGTACTATTTCATTACGGATGATTGGTGAAATGTTTAAAGTGGTGGGAAAAAATATACTCGTTACGGTATTTTTTTACGACTCTTTATGTGGAGAATTTGTCTGCATGTAAACGCAAAGAAGGTGCCATCTAAATTGTATCCACAAAAATGCAGCGGTAAAACACATCCTACGAAAATAGCCCGATAGATATATAGTTCTGAAAGTGGAAGTCACCAGAGATCTGTTGCTGATCTGTTGGGTGGATATAAATTCTGATAACATGCATGGGATCTATATTGAAGAGATGAGGAATTATGTACATTATTTACATTTTTTACATTTAAGGGATATTTGTCCTCATCTTGTTTGTTGTTAACACAACGTTCCGGCTGATATCCTTATTATTGTTGTTGTTGTTGTTGATGTTGTTGTTGTTGATGTTGTTGTTGTTGATGTTGTTGTTGTTGTTATAATAATAATAATAATAATAATAATAATAATAATAATAATAATAATAATAATAATAATTATTATTATTATTATTATTATTATTATTATTATTCAATAGTTTTATTTTTATAACGTGCTTTCACTTCACTACCGAGCGCAGCTCTGTGTGCCTTGGGTATGTGCTGTGGTTTGCTGTGATGCTCTTATGGTTACTGTATTGAAAGTGTTTTGCGTAGGATGTGTGCAGTGCCCAGTAGTGCAATTTTCTGTATGTTATATATATTTGTAAGTCCTGGTGTTTTTGTTATGTATTTGTCTGAATATTTTTTTTATTATACCTAAGGCACCTACTATGATAGGAATTGTTTCTGTTTTTAGATTCCACATTCGAGTTACCTCTATCTCCAGGTCTTTGTATTTTGAAAGTTTTCCCATTTCTTTTAGGGAAACGTTGTCATCTGCTGGTATTGATACATCAATTAGAAAGCATTTTTTTCTTCATGATCTTTGACAACTATATCTGGTCTATTTGCCTTAATTTCTCTTTCTGTGTGTATTGGCATATCCCAGAGTATGGTTGCTTTCTCGTTTTCTGTGACCTTTTCTGGCGTGTGTTTATACCAACTTTTTTCTGTTGTTATTCTATAGTGTTGGCAAAGCTTCCAGTGTATATAGGTCCCAGCTCTGTCGTGTCTGTGAATATATTCCTTCTTAGCCAGGACTGGGCAGCCAGAGATAATATGATTTATTGTTTCTTGTCCATCTCCACATATTCTACAGTTACTTGTTATGTTTCTTTTCATTATATGTTTTTGGTAATTTCTGGTGGGGAGGCTTTGGTCTTGTGCAGCAATTAAAAATCCTTCAGTCTCTGCTTTGAGTCCTGAGCTTCTCAACCATTGCTGGGATTTTTCTGTCTATTTCATTTGCATTTAGTTTAGCCCAGTATTTACCATGTAGGGACTTTTCTTGCCATCGCTTTATCATGGTCCGTTGCTGTTCTAGTTTTAGTTTGGATTTCATTTGTTTTATAGCTTTTGTTGTTTCTTCTTCTTCGTCTTCGTATTTGTTCGGTAGTATGATTTCTTGTTTATATTTGTCAGCTCCCTTAAATACTGAAAACAGTTCTTTGTTTTGCTCGTGTTTTGTGGCTATTTTGTCACTGGCTGAATAATAATAATAATAATAATAATAATAATAATAATAATAATAATAATAATAATAATAATAATAACAATAACAATAATGTTATAAATATATAGAAGGGCTTCAAGTGGTGGTGGAAGAATAGTTAGGGAATAATTGGACAGGGTGCTATTGTTTGAACCTTAAGAATAACCTGTGTTTACAATTAAGTATTAGGTGGCTCCATTCATTTAGAAAATCGTTGCATTGCATAGCAGAGACGACCTCTGCGATGCAGAGATGGAATTTGTTGTTATAACCGTTATGCGGTTTGGCACGGGTAACGATAGACCATTTTAGATCTGTTTATTTCTCCATACGGGTTTTTCTATTTTGCCTTTTGACGAGAATGTTATCTTTATTTAATTATGATTTCTTTGGCCTGATGATTAGCTAGTGGGATCCATCTCTTTGAGTAATTATCCCTTCCGATGTCCTTCTAGCTAAAAACCATATGTAGTCTGAATAAGGGTCGAAGGTCCATGAAGTCTGTTGATCAACTTTTCAAAGCAGGGAGAAATAGGTAAATTTAACAAGATTGTATGCCTACTACAGTGATAATCGTACACATAAACACACTGACACACACATACCAGATATATATCTATATATATACAACATGCTTCTTTCTCCTTCCGGCTGTCAAATCGCCTCATAACGCCGTGAGCGGTCCGTGGGCCATATTACTTACTCAAAATGCGACGCAATGGAACTAAACTTCTTACCACATGCAACACATGCGCTTTTTGAATGTGCGTACAGGTAAATGAGTATGTGTGTGTGTGTGTGTGTGTGTGTGTGTGTGTGCGTGCGCGCTTGTGTGTGTATATGTCTGTATGTGTATGTAAGTGGAGGCGTTAGGGCAGCGGACTCGCGGTCGTAGGATCGTGGTTTCGATTCCCAGAGGGCTTTGTGAGTGTTCATGGAGCGAAAACACCTAAAGCTCCACGAAGCTCAGGCGGAGAGTGGTGACAAACCCTGCTGTACTCTTTCACCACAAATTTCTTTGACTATTACTTCGTGTTTCTGTTGTGCCTGTAATTCAAAGGGTCAGCCTTGTCACTGTGTCACGCTGAATATACTCGAGAACTACGTTAACGGTACACGTGTCTGTCGAATGCTCACCCACTTGCACGTTAATTTCACGAGCAGGCTGTTCCGTTGATTGGATCAACTGGAAACCTCATCGTTGTAATAGACGGAGTACCACCTTACGATGTATGCATGTATGCGCAGGCGCGTGTGCATACACAAACCTATATTTGCGTGCATCTGTGCAGCCATTAACAACTGAAATATAAGAACTACTTTTCCAATACAAGTATTTGCTACAATTTAATTTTACTAATAGAGTCTCGAACGGTGCTACATACGGCAATGTTCGAAATGAATATATTGAGAATCCTTTGATGAGTCGCCTTGCAGCACCTAACAGGTGTCAAATATGTAAATTGTGTTAAGTTCTCACTGGTTTACAACTCATACAGATCCTTGCACATTAGTTGGAATGTACGTATAGATAAATGGATAAAAATAATTCCACTCATTCGTATGGCATTTCAGAAGTAAATTATATTACACGTTAGTTTCCCTTACAGCTGTATAATATTCCATATAGGCATATATAGTTACATGCACATATTCTTCTATTCACTTATGGATACATAATTATGCATACAAACACGTGTATATATAAAAAAAAGCAATTATATATACGCATATGGATGTCTTTGAATAAGAGTAAACATGGTGGAGAAAACAGTATTGGAATATTGGAATAGAATAAAAAAGGTAGAGTAATATGACGTGTCATGTTGAAGGTGATGGGGCGAGATAATGGATTATTTCAAGCTAAACATAACCGGCAATCAAACCTCACTTTCACGATCAGTTACATGAAACGTGGAGTACAATCTGCAATAACATTCTTAGCATACACACATGCATACATATGCACACACACTCACACACACACACAACACACACACGCACACACGCACACATATTTATTCAGTATCCCTTAGATGGTTGTTTAACATCTAACTCATATAGACGTATCTATCTATCTATCTATCTATCTCTCTCTCTCTCTCTCTCTCTCTCTCTCTCTCTCTCTCTCTCTCTCTCTATATATATATATATATATATATATATATATATATATATATATATAGCGAGAGAGAGATAGATAGATAGATAGATAGATAGACATACATCCAGAGAGAGAGGGGGTAAGAGAGAGGCATATATGTACAAACCATTCATTGAATATAAGTACGCACACACACAGACGCTCACAGACACACACATACAAACACACAATCACACACAGGCGTGACTGTGTGGTAAGAAAATTGCTTCCTAACCACCACTGCGTGGCAGCTTAGGCAGCTGATTTCTGCTATAGCCTCAAACCGACCAAAGCCTTGTGAGTCGATTTGCTAAAAGGGAAACGGCAAGAATCCCTATATATATATATATATATATATATATATATATATGAAAAATATTTCAATACAAATGTATTAATACAAATGTATCAATTTCGGGCAAGTATACTTGGCATTGATGTAGCAACATTTGAAATGTTGTCTAGGTGAATGCAGCTGATGAGGACTAATCAGATTTACGTTGTGAAGCGTATTTGAAAAGTCTGAAACCTGGGTACTGCATTATCCTTAATCTGGGTTGTTCATTTTCTAATGTTCTTCCTAAGGTAAGACAAGTTTTTCATGTTTTGTTGCACACACGCATTTTTGCCAGTATATACGCAGTGAAACTATACAACAGCGTCGTATTTATATCGATTGCTATTGTCCAGTAAATATCGGTACCTTGTTGTACTACTCTTATGAATATATATATATATATATATATATATATATATATATATATATATATATATATATATATATATATATATATATATATATGTATATATATATATAGGGAGAGATAGAGAGATACAGGGTGTGATGGGATGGGTAAACCGTCACCATTTTATATCATTAATTTCACGTATACGCATTGCTTGTTTTGGATTTTAGCGACTACACAGTATAGTATGGACAGTTGGGCACCTTCCATGAGAAAAAAAAACAGCACCATAATACAATTCACTCCGCCAGAAAAATGGAAACGACATGCTGTACTGTCAGGCATTTGTGCCGGAGGCTCCAATACGAACATTTCGGAGTGTCTGTGTGTCAGTCTGAGGACAGTGCAATCTGAGGACACGTACCCGGCATGATAATGATCAAACATCCAGTGGAAATCACGGAGTTAGGAGTGATCACTAGTCATGGCAACGTTTTGCCTCCATTTATGTACTCACACGGCCTCAGACTCAAAAGGGAGGCCTGCATCAAGTATCTGGAGGGGGTAATGCTACCCTGCGTGAAGGGGATGGCTGCTGGAAGACCCAGTGTCTGCCATCAGAACTCTGCACTATGCCACACACACAGGAAAACGCAGTCATGACAGTCTGACAATTTCTTCGACCACATCACCCCTAACATCTGTTATTCTAACTCCCCAGACTGCAACCTCCTTGATTATTGTGTGTGGGGCGCAGCTGAGCGAGAGACAAACAGAATTCCTTGTAGCATCAAAGATGAATCAAAGGCAAAGATTATGGCAACATTCACCAACATAAACAAGGAGACCGTTTACAAGAGTTGCGGGAGATTTTTAAGTCTTCGGGAGGCCGTGGTTGCAGCCAATGCCGATTTTATTGAATAAATTTACTCTTCAGTATTTCAAGATATTTTTATGTAATTTTAGTAAATATATCTATTAAAGTGAGATGTCATAGTTATTTTAATTTTTGCGTAATTAAGACGACATTTTATTCATCGCACCCTCTATATATGTATGTATGTATCTATGTATGTATGTGTGTATGTATGTATGTATGCATGACTGTATGTATGTATGTATGTATGTGTATATGTATGTATGTATGTATGTATGTATGTATGTATGTATGTATGTGTATATTTTTTTTCTGTGTTTGTCCCCCACTATCGCTTGATAGCAGATGTTTGTGTTTTCGTCCTCGTAACTTAGCGGCTCGACAAAAGAAACAGATTGAATAAGTACTACGTTTAGAAAAAATAAGTCCTGAGGTCGAATTCTTCGACTAAAAAACCCTTTAAGGTGGTAATCCAGCATGGCCACAATATATAGAAATATTTAAAAAAGCATTTCGCTCAATGTTTCCACAATTTAATCGTTTATCATGCTTTATTATTAGTTAAAGAAGTCGCAAAGTCTGAAACCGGTACTAAAATATTCTTCATGATAAAATTACTTTAGCATTTTCTACCTTGCCTTTTTTTCCTTATACATATCAACTCGTGTGTTCCTTTACAAGCTTCTACACACACACACACACACACACAAACACACACACACACACACAAACACACACACACACACACACACACACACACACACACACACACACACACACATATATATCATACGTGATAAAATTTATGATATATGCATAGCTACACTGAGTCTCATTCAGGCGATTAGTCAGGATCTTTTGCTAAACATAACAATATCATCTGCATACATACAGTGTGTATTGTTTGTTCATTTGAATTACTTAGCCAGTCACACAAACATTCAATGACATATCTATTGATTTATGAATTCTGACAATGTCATGTTGGGTTCGATATTGAGAGACACATAATATTATAGAATAGGTTCTGTACATATATTAAACAGGTAAACAACATAATTTGTATGCATGCACAGAATCTCAGATCTTAAAATTACACGTGTAACGTACAAAAGCCATCTGTAATCTGAAATGGGTCTTATAATCTTAAATATCTAACACATATTAACAATCTCAGTCAATATTTCTTTCTATCATTCTGTATGTATGGATGTGTGCAAGATACACACACACAAATACATATAGACTCGAGCGCACACACACACGCACATATATATATATATATATATATATATATATAGACGCGCACACAGCGATATATACATACATATATGCCTACACACACACACACACACACACACACATATATATATATATATATATATAGACGCACACACAGCGATATATACATACATATATGGCTACACACACACACACACACACACACACATATATATATATATATATATATATATATATATATTATGGAGATGTACTTGCATAGCAAGTGACCTGATCTTAGATCATGTGCTGAAACAAAAACAATTGCAGCGTGCAAGGTGTTTATAAGTCATTTAAAAACTACACAAAAACTGTTAGATTCACTTCAACTTTTAAATTTAATTTCTCAAAATATTTTCGTCGCTTTGAGACTGCGACATGTTCGCTGAGAAAATTCCTGTTATTGAACAGGTCGCGGCCTCAAAGCGACAAAAATATTTTCACAATTAAGTTTAAATGTTGAAGTAAATCTAACGGTTTTTATGCGCTTTTAAATGGCTTATAAACACCTTCCACGCGGCAATTGTTTATATATATATATATATATATATATATATATATATATATATATATATATATATATATATATATATATATATATATATATATATATATATATATATATATATATATATATATATATATATATATTTATATTCGTGCCCAGTTATTTCGTCGTCGGTTAATTTAACCCCGCTGAATTGGTCGTTGATCAATTTAACCTCAAGACAATTAGTCGCTGGCGAATTCGTCCCAAAATACTCTAATGTGATTTTCGAGGGAAAGTTTAGAACAATCACTTTAGAATTAAAATTGTCGTTGGATACTTTTAGATATATTTTTTTCCCTTTTTTTTAACTCCCACCTCTTTCTCTGCCTTAAGTATCTGCTGGAAACAATTTACGAACAAAGAGTTCCAAGCATATCGAACTAAATTTATTCAATACGCCTACCCATCAACATGACTACCTGCAAGATCATAACTTCAGAGAAAGGAAAAACGAAAGTGGTCGATCGAGAAAATTATATATACACAAAATATGAATGAGTCGAAGCCGTAGCCCCCACCCATCATGATGATTTATATGAATATATATTATATTTACCGTTTCTTTTTTTTGTTACAGACAAGTGCTGGGGCACTTACGAACAATTAAGACCGAGAATTTATTTTTTCAAACCTAGTACTTATTCTCTGGGCTTCTTTTTGCCAAACCGTTAATTTAATGGTGCCTAAACGCACCAACACCGGTTGTCAAGCGGTGACGGGGGACAAGGACGGATATAATGACGCACACACGCACACGCACACACGCTCGCACGCACGCACAGACATACACACACGCACACACACATTTTCCTTTAAATAAACGATCACTGTTTCATCCATCAGATCTAAAAGTATCTTCCGACAATGATGCCAGAGAAATGGTGGAGATTCAGCAGAAACAATGCAGCTGTCTTCACAGACACAAATGAAGTTAGTTTATTAATTTTGGGGAAACAATTTCTAAAGCTAATTTTACCTCCCAAACAGTCGTTGCTACTGTCTCTTACAACAAGATATCTAGAAGTACATATATATATATATGGATTAAGTTTTCATTAAATAGTGAAACGTACTTTTTCCTGTAAGCCTCCTGGTCCCAGCAGAATGCAGATTGATTGAAGATATACTGGAGGTGTGAAAATCGTGTGTGCAAGGCATGACTTCATACAGATGAAAATTATAAAGGGCTTAAGAAGATTTGGATCCATAATCAGACTTCAACTACACTTCACATAACGGATATTGTTGCGGATTAGTGGAGTGCAGACACCATAGCGCCAATAGACTGTCATTAACAGTGGTGATGTTAGTTGGATTGTCAGCGTAGTTGAGAGGTACAGTCTATATGAGCGGCAGGAGCTAAATACCATCTTCTTGAGTGAGGGCGCGTGTCTGAGTGATAATGTTATTCGGGTCACGATCGTGAGTTCGATTTTTGGCGGTGCATTGTCTCTCTGTAATTCAAACGGCTCACTTTGTCACTTTCCACACCATGCTGAAGCTTCCTAAGAGCTACGATATCGAAACGTGTGTCTATGATGTACTCAGCCACTTGCACGTTAATTTCACGAGCTGTGCCGTTGATCATATCAACTGGATCACTTGCCACCGTAACCCACGGTGAACCAGGCAGTGCCCTTGATTATGAACTAGCCGGTCCAAAGATAGTATATCTGTGTTGTCGGTTGCCAATGGCTCGAACTTCTTTAAGAGAGTGTACCTCTAGTGGCATTACTATGATAGTTCATTCTTCTGTTTGATGGAAGCTATAGGTTTAGTGCAGTGTGTGTAGCCTCTCGCGGAGACAGAGTTGATAATTGCGAGTTTCAGATCAGTACGGATGGGCCTGTCATATTGATACTGCATCTGATGTTGTGGAGTCGTCCCGATGGTCACGAAGTTTCCAGATACAATGGGAGGTGACGGTTTCTCTATTTCTGAACCCGTAAATGTGTACATGCTGTGTATATCTTCCCTTGAAGTCATTGGCTATCGTGCCCTTAAAGTGTCTTTTAATGTAATCAGAAGGATTAAGGTTCTATATACCCCAGCCCTTAAACGGTTGGATCCTACCTGCGTCTGTTTTAACATAGAATGTTAGAAGCGATGTTGTCTAAGCAGGAGTTACTGAGCTTGACGTGGAACAACAAATTATCCGATGTGTCTTTCTCTTTCTAATGATTTTATGCCATGTTACGTGAGAGATTTGGCTGCTATTAAGACCAGTTGCCTGATGTCCCTACAGCTCTCCGAGTTGGATCGAAAATGAAGTATATTTATCATTCAGATCTTATAAGGTTAAAATATAAATGATAAATTGTATTTTCAAAAATAAATAGTGTTTTGGATACATTGAATGCATTATGTAGTAGGAACACATCGATATCTTATGCTAAGGAAGTTACTGAAGATTTATGATCTTTTATACTTGATAAATTATTCCAAAAGCGTTTGTTCCAGACGACGTCCCTCCTATCAGTGTATAACGTTTCAGGTGATGCTCGCAATTTCAGTGTCAATCTATAAGTAACGGTGAACATGATTGTTGAAGAGAAACGATGACTAATCTAAGAAGCAAGTTCTATATAGATATTACAATGGAAACCTTATCTGTGTGTGGTTACGTATATCAAAATTAAACAGTATGCATGCATAAATACGTCATTCTGTGTGTATACACAAGTATGCACTTATGTATATTTTCGAATAAATGCGAGTTAATGCATTATATTATTATGTAATGTCATGTGCACACTGTAGACAGCCAGACGAGATGCGTTCTCAATGGCTTCACTCGAGAGTAAAAAGGAAATTCATACAGAAATATATACATGCATTCATACATACATATACATGTATGTACATATATGTACATGTATGTATATGTATATATTAACAATTCTATTTCCTATCATTGTATATTTTGCAACTATTCTCTTTTCTGTTCCATTTGACATCATGAAAAAAGTAAATGTTGAGTTTTCTTCCTTCACAAACTTAACATAAGGCTTCTAAAACCAACAAAAATGTTTAACATTTATACAAATAAAATATCTTTTACAATATACAAGTAACATCCAAAATTATTGTGTTTCTGAAAGAACAAATAACTTAGATATATGAACACTGTCAAATATTCGATGAATTAAGAAATAAAAAAAAAGCAAAGCAAATTAATCGCAGAAGCACACGCATTCACACAGAGACATATATGTATATATGTATACTATGATGCTAATAAATGTTATGCAACACCTTGCAAAGTCTACGCAAACTTTGTAGCAGTTTTATATTATTATCAGGCCATTCGTTGCTTGTACTAGAGCCCAGAATGTTGATACCATTCGGAACAAGCGTCCGACTTAAGGATAACTTCAACACTTCAAACGTAACTTACCCTCACTTAAACTACTGATAAATTTGGAGTTGATGCACCTTTTCTGAATTTTCACAAGAGATGTGATGGAAGACAGTAAATTTCGAGAGCCCCACAAAGCGAGAAATTGTATTAGAAACGTATCGTCAATATTCAAGAAATATAAGGTGTGGATAGTTATTGTTCTTGAACTGATGAATTAAAAAGATTGTTAAGTAAAAGGATTTGGTGGCTAACTGTATGAGATTTAATGTTTACATAAGTGTTAATTGCCGAAATTAGTAGGAGGTCATCATTGAAATGGAAGTAACATAAAAAACATAAGAGATAATAATTTTGGCGAAATCTCTAGCGCGAAACGCCTCTTCTTTCATTGTAATGCAGTCACTATAGGAACTGTCGCAAGCATCATGTATTCCTGAGGAGAAGAATCAACACATCAACTGCGTTACACTTCTCCAATTCCTAATCACATATTTGTAACAAGTCAAGCAGAGACAGAGGCGCACAGGTGTCTTCTAGACATAATTATATTATACTTCAGATCATACAATGGAATGTTAGTATTACAAATACAGCTAGTTAGTAGACGAGACGAACAATATTCCTTAATACGTATACGATATGTACATATACATGCGTATAATATACATATAATTACAGTCACACACACAGGCATTGATATATATATATATATATATATATCAAATATCAGCACCCAGTTATAAATGCACACTCACACACACACTAACACATACACACATACACAGACACGCATACACATGCATGATATGAATGCGCAATATTTCTCAGATATGTTCCTAAATAGACGTATCATCAATGGGTTCTACAACTATTGCAATTGTGTATATACAATATGCTGCTTATCCGGAGTTATTTTGAAAACATTGTCAAAGTGTTTGAGCGATTGAAGAAACTACTTACATATATATATATATATATATATATATATATATATATATATATATATATATATATATATATATATATATATATATATATATATATATATATATATATATATATATATATATATATATATATATATATATATATATATATATGTCTCTGTGTATGTACGACGGGCTTGTTTCAGTTTCCGTCTACCAAATCCATTCACACAGTTTTGGTCGGACCGAAGCTATAGTAGAAGACACTTGCCCAAGGTGCCACGCACTGGAAATGAACCCAGAAGCATGTGGTTAGGAAGCAAGCTTCTTACCACACAGATACTCCTGCGCCTATATATGCGTGGTGTTTACGTATATGCATATCGAAAAAAGAAGGGTTACAATGAGGCTGAATGTTTTTATATGTATGTGAGTAATATATATATATATATATATATATATATATATATATATATATATATATATATATATATATATATATATATATATATATATATACATATGTATATATATATATATATATATATATATATATATATATATATATATATATATATACATATATATATATATACATATATATATATACATATATATATATATACATATATTTACATACATACATATATATATCCCAGAGAAAGGATACGAAGAAGAAAACTAATAAATCTGAACTGAAGAATGAATATATAGCGTGTTTATTTCTTTGGCAAAAATACAAAAACAAAACAATTCCTCCTGAAATAAAACAATATGCGTTTCATCACACAAGTTCGCATCAGGACATTTTAGAAATTCATATAGATATATATATATATATATATATATATATATATATTCGAATGAATGTATACATGCATACATGAAATTATTGATGGAAATTTATATCTTCATATAAAATACTTTTTCATACAAAAATATTTTACTGTGCATATTTTCACAAAGTGAGTTTTTAAAATCAAAACAAAAAGAAAATACAAATACAAAACCCAGGAAAATCTTGAAATTGAAATATTTTAGAGAATGAATATCAGTGCATGTTTCCACAAAAAAATAGTTTTACTGGAAAATGAAAAACATATTTTGTTAAACGGTTTACGTTGTTTTCAGCTTATAAACTATAAATTATGAGGCATACATAGATATATTGCGCAGAATGATGGGCAAATATCTTCATCGTAGCCGCATGCGAACATATACTCCGTAAGTAGACGAAAATTTGTGAAAAGCTGTCGGATGTAAAGCTATTGTAATGCAAAAAGGCAGCTTACGCTTCCTTACACTGATTCGGAATAAGAAGTAAACAAATGTCACACATTTATATGGCACTCTGTGCCACTCGCCCACTAATTCGACGTGAGTGCTGGTCATTTGACTGGACTTGTGGAAGCTTAGCGGTCGAAATTCTTTTGATAATCGATCATATACGCACACACACAAACACACGCAGAATATGTTAAATGAATACATTTTCTTTTAAATATTTTTTTTTATTTCACTAATCTCAAGCATTGGACAGCAACCATGCTGTGGTTTTAGTCGAACAAATCTCCTCACTCTTTTTCAAAAGATTTGGTACATATCCTATTCATATTTTTTGTTGAATCGCAAAGTTCCGATGAGGTAAACAAACTAATAGTGGCTATTAAACATGGCTGGTTGTCTAACACACACACACACACACACACACACACACACACACACACACACACACACACACACACACACACACACACACACACACACACACACACACAATAGTTAGAGTCTTTATCTATTAAATTCGCTCCCGGTGTTATAATGGATTATATTTTCTCAAGAGGCTGAACCCGAAACTATATGGTTGAAATTAATCTTTTTCCCCACACAATCATCTACAAACAGTAAATTAGAATTACCTTTTAAAATTCTTTAGATTAACTTTGTACACCTATGTTTTGTCGGTAATAAATTCGGCAACCCACTGACACTTGAAAGCTCGCTAGAATGTAATTCACTTCTAAAAAGTGTGTAACATTACATGCATTTGTTCTATATTTTTTCTGTAGCAGAGCAATAGTGTCTATATGCAGTACATTATAGTTCTAAGATCAACCATCTATAAACTGATATAACTTAACGCTACTAGACTATATCCTATTAACTCTTGTATGCAACGAATTCCAATAGTGACCATGAGCGAAAATGGATATTAGGAAAAAAAAAAAAAAGCATATTAAAAGTAGTCATACAATTACGGAGAAAATTTACACGGCACCGCAAAAAGTATTGCAACAAAATTATCGAACAGATGTAGCGCGAACAATTTCCGTAACACGAGGGAGAAGAGCCAGGCATAATATTGCATAGAGGCACAAATACTCGTACACATACACAGAAATGTATAGAAGTTGATTCATTTTGAAAAATCATTTGGTGTCGTATAAATGAATACTTAAATGCTGCTTTCGTAGTGACCAGCAGTGATAAGATGTTCGCAAGTAGATTTTAGCTGTTTAGAATTGTGCATAAGTTTTATTTCGGTTTGTGGTTCAAAGATCTGGTTTTATATTACAAATGCGTATTCAGAGAAAATTTGCATAAACACGTGAGAATCTCTACTCTAGGTCTACTTAAGCGTATAATACAATTATATTTTCCTTTCCCTCGCTGTTTCATACTCTTTGTCTATCTATACACACATAGACACACGCTCAGATATACGTATACATACATACATACATACAAATATGTATATATACGTATATATTTACATATGTCTATGAATATATATATATATATATACATATATATATATATATATATATATATATATATATATATATATATATATATATATATATATATATATATATATATATAAAACCATACACACACACGCACACACACACACGCACACACACACACACACAAACATACGTCCACGCATTTCTGGCTCTCATTTTCGTTACACACACACGCACACACGCGCACACACATACAGGCGTATTTATTTGTACCTATATACGTATGTATATATAAGCGTTAGTATATATGTATATTTATATTACAACAAATGTTTATATATGTCTACGTGTATGTGTGTATAGTGTGTGTGCGTGCGTAGGTATGTGTACGTTCGTGTGTGTTCAAGTTAGTAACCATGTGCTTCTGTCTTTGTATGCATGCAATTATCGCCACATGCATGTGCTCATTTTCCGAACGCAGATCTCCGTCTACTCCGATGCAAATAAATGAAATGAATTATGAAATTTATTTACTTCTGAGGCAAATCATTGCGTATTCTCTCTGATGGTAATATTAGTGTGAGAAGGATGCTTCTCAGAGAGCATGGCTGCTACAAAATTCCACCGACTATGTCGCTGTTAAACCAGACCTATCTATAAAGTAGAAATTCACACACATACACACACACATACACACGCATTCACAGACACACACACACACACACACACACACACACACACACACACTCAGATTTGAAGATTGCTTAATCATATAGGTTTAAGTGCTTCATCAATATGTAATAAAGTTGAGCTTGCTTTAGAGATGCGAAACATAGGAGCTATTAAAATTCTTAGATGTTCCTTCACTGCATAAACATGATAGGGAAAATGTCTGACTAAACGCTTTATGGCATACACACACGCACACACACACACACACGCACACGCACACGCACGCACGCACACACACACACAAACACACAAACACACACACACACACACATACAGACACACGCACTAATATATATTATTCCGAGTTTTCTCTTCCACACACTTGTGATTCGAAACAGAACGGGGTGAGGCCTTGTTTGCTTTTAAATTTTATTTCCAGTCTGATAGCATGAGCATTACATGTAGAATTAAAATGGTCAACGTTATATATATATATATATATATATATATATATATATATATATATATATATATATATGTATGTATGTATTTACGAATGAAAAGAAATATGCATGCATGTATCAATATCTATAAATATGTGCGCTTGCATCTGTATAGGCATGTACATATAATATATATATATATATCTATGGTAGACCTTTTAAAGCGGTGAGTTGGTATAAACGTTAGCACAGCGGGCGACATGCTTAGCGGTATTTCGTGTGCTGTTACATTCTGAGTACAAATTCCACCGTGGTAGACATTGTCCTTCATCCTTTCGGGGTCGATAGCGTAACGCCCTGGAGTCGATGTAATCGACTTAATCCCTTTGTCTTTCCTTGCTTGTCCCCTATCTATCTATCTATCTATCTATCTATCTATCTATCTATCTATCTATCTATCTATCTATACACACACACACACACACATATATATATATATATATATATATGCACACATATATGATATATTATGTAATATATATATATGTATACATAGATACGTACATGTAAATATATATATAGATATCATATATAATATATGTATGTATAAATGCATACATACATATATACAAACACACACATATGCATACCTACATATATGCATATATATATATATATAGATATATTTATGCATACACGTATATATGCATACATTGAAGGATAGCAACATTGAAGGATTTGACGTAGCATAATAAAGGTAATTGCTTGCAATACGCTCTTGAAAATTGCTATACACCTTTATACTTTACTTTTTATTTAAATAAAGGAGTTTATCCTATTCACAAATCTCAGTGGAATATCATCGCTTATCAATTTACTTATTAGTGTTGCGAAATATATTGAATGTATTTCATAAGGAGGATTAGGTTATAGGAATCGATTATTAATTCTCATTTCTATTCTTAAACATAATGCATCAGATCTATCTTTTTACTAAGAGGTTTTACTATGATGGCGGGTTAGTGTCGCAGGGTGTGGGTGGTCGCAAATTAGCTCATATTATTATGTAGTATATGACCTCAGTTGATCTAAAGTTCAAACGTTACGTGAGGAAATTGACGGCAAGACGATTATTGTGGTCCAGTAATATTCTTCTATATTTTTATACGTCACCATGATCTCATACTCGTTGGTAATGGCGATTAAGCGCATGATTAGGAGTAGGATGAGTAGGAAAAGTTGGATGAGTAAGAGGAGGAGGAATAAATATGCAGAATGATACTGCACTAATTTGTTACTTATAAATATATGTGTATTGAACTTATATATATATATATATATATATATATATATATATATATATATATATATATATATATATATATATATATATATATATATATATATATATATAGACGATAAAGGAATGGAGGAAAAATAACAAATAGAAGTGTGTCTGTGGTGCTAAAAAGCTATTATTTAATTAGGTAAGATGTGGGTAAGAGTGAATTTACGGCTGTTTCTGTGTACCATAGTTGAGGTAAATATGTCTTTACCTCGTTGCAAATAGTAGACGTCATCAGAACGAAGCAGGCAGAGATAGACCTAGAGAAGAATAGAGCCAAAGTTGAGGGAGAAATCGGAAAAGGAAATGTTCAATGATTCGAAAGTGTTACATTTAATTGTGATCAAAGTTCATTAAATCCATTGTGAAATATTTGAAAAATAGGGGTTGCTTGAATACGAAGTCTCGTAGCTAGTTATTAGCATGGCTTCCACGTGTCTTCCTGTTCAGCTGTTTGAACGTCGATGTAATCTGAGGGAGTTTTCCCTAGAGAGAGTTATATATATATATATATATATATATATATATATATATATATGTACGAGGTGTGTATGAAAAGTCTTGAGCCTCAAAAAACAAAAAATAAATAAAAACAAGACATGGTACAAGACTTCACGACTCAAAGGACTTGAAGGCTCAACACTTTTCATACACCCCTCGCATACGTATGTCTGTATATGTGTGTATGTTTGTGTGTGCTTGCGCATGTGTGAGTTTGAAGTGAACTTGTAGTGAACATATGAACATTTACTCCAATATAAAACCAAAGATTTGTAGTTAATGCATTACTTATACACACCTGTCGTGCATGAAGACAAATTTAAGCATAATCATTTCAAAGCGACATTTTGAATAGGAAACAGTCTTATGGGTTCAACTGTTATTCTACTCAATCGATCGACCATTCCGCCAATGAGATATCCTCTGCGTGGTCGATCACGCAACCAAATGTAGAATTTCTATCTTCTTTATATTACACCGTACTATATTTTTACAAGAAATGTATTGGATAATATGGCCATTGTAAAATAAAGGTGGAGACCATGGTTCGGAGCTCTTCTCAAAATAGGTCGACTGGACAAATTTAGACCTTGGGTTGAATAGATACAAGATAAATATTCATTTGTGTTGCATTAAACATTTGTATAGCAATTTCTTTTTGCGCTTTTAGTAAATATTAAATAGAAAACACATACAGAGAAAAGTTAAGAGATTTTGGAAGAAATTGAGCTTATGTTATGACTTGTACGCAGACCTAACAAGTTGAACGGTCAAACGCCAAAAGACGAGAAACTAAAGGCGACCTGCAACGGCATGTAAAGATTAAAGGAAAGTGGCTTTCCGTAAGGAAGTGGAGAAGAATATGGTTTAAGGTAAAAATCTTAGTCAGAGGAAGACGAAATATAATCTCGCATTTGAGGAGATATTTCTAAAGTTCATTGTGATCGATAGCTCTTTGTTTTCTCAGAAGCAAGACATAGGCTGATGAATGTATGGAGAGAATTCAGCTTATGCTATTGACTTGTATGTAGCCCAAGCAGTTTGACTAGTCAAACCCAAAATGACGAGTCATCAGTGATAATTTGAGGAAATTGGTTGTTTCGGTGAATGGAAAGCAGCATAGTGCATGGAGTCTGTTGCTAGCATGCTGAAACATAAAGCGACGTATATTAGATAACTTTTGCAAATACATCTGGGAAAATAATACACGTCATTTTATTCTGTATCTCGTTACACCTTCTATGTGTAGTTTTTACATAGTGAGAAAGAACCTAATATTAAGACATGGAATGTATTTCCTAACAACGACTTCACTAAACAGAAAATGAAAATAATATGGTTATACAACATCGCAAGAATATTAAAAAAATAAAGAACTATATATATATGTTTACACTCACAATACTCATGCGTAAGCTTTCTGTTTTTCTTCTGCCGATAAATAGATTTTCCAAAGAAATGTAGAAATAAACAAAATAGATGTTCTGTTTTCCTTCTGAAATCGATTAATTTCAGTACATCTTTACACACTTTTTGCCGTCTGCCTACGTTATGCTTACTATAAGTTCTGCCTTTCGTCTCTCTGAACAAGACTTAAACACACTCACACACACAACACACACACAACAAAAACACACATATACACACATATATAGCATAACAATCAAAATGCACAGCTATATGCAGTTGCATTCTTCAATTTGCACTTCCCTCATTAAAGTCAGCATGTTGCCCGGATAACAAACTCTGGTTGTAATCTCCAGAAGTTGATAAACACTATTCTTCGTGAGTTGTCCAAAGAATGAATCTTTTATAGTCACGTCAGCAATAAATTTACAGTTCTATTGCATTCCTTTGTATTCCTCAATGTTTTAATTACTTAATTGTCAATTTAAACCGTCCGATATTAACTTGCCAGCGCATTTGTGCAAAGTTTTCTCCTACGCCCATTCTCCCAGCCTATTTTTTTTTCTCGCCACGCATTCTCTCTCATATCCTCTATACATATACAGGCGTGCAAACACCCCGCCACCCCCACACACATACACCCACACAGACACACAAACACATATAAATGGGCAAGCGTATATGCATGTCTTGAGTACCTGCATGTGTACATAAGCGTATTCTTGTATACGTGTGTTTATACACATTGATGCATGCATGTCTATATATATATATATATATATATATATATATATATATATATATATATTTATATTTATATATATATTTATATATATATACATATATATATATATACAAACATATATACATATATATATATATATATATACATACATGCATACATTCATATAAATATACATACATACATATATATATATATATATATATATATATATATATATATATATATATATATATATATATATATATATATATATATATATATATATATATATATATATGTATATATGTGTATGTATGTATATTTATTTATATATATCTTAGAACACAGACATATAGAGAGACAATCAGATGTATACAGTGTTATCCTCAGCAATAGGGAGAACTATAAAAAAATATTCATTTCAAAATAAGACGGACGGTACCATAAAACAAATGCAAAAGTATAAATACAAATACAGAAATTAGAAAGACTAATTGTATCAATATAATGAATATGAGAGTCTTTTTTTTTTCTTCTCGACAGCATTTGCAATGCGTCAGGATTGTTTTAAAGTTTAATGGTTAAGAGTGGCCATTGCTGCATTAAATCACCAACCATTAGAAGAAAGGACACGTAGCCAACGCATACATTAACAATAATTTAAACTTACACAGAGACAACAGATATGCACAGTCAAAAACACATGCATACAAGCATACACACATACATGCACATATACACGCATATATATATATATATATATATATATATATATATATATATATATATCCATGCATTTATATATGTACATATACACGCACACATACATACAAACACACACAACACACACACATATATTATACATACACTTGTGTATGTATGTATCTATGTATATATATATATATATATATATATATATATATATATATATATATATATATATATATATATGTATGTATGTATGTATGTTTAAAATTGCGTTTGTGTTTCAATTGAAGACGAAATACACATGAAATCGCACAAAGAACGTTGAAGTCAAATATTATAAAACTGTAACTTTAAGTTAATCAAAAAGAACAAAACTTATATACATATAAAAAAGCGAAAGCAAGTAGAATAGACGGCTCTGTTGATTGGAAGATATAAATTTTCTATGGAAACACTGGCATAATTGGAAGTGAATGTCAATGGTGAGACGATATGAAGGAAAAAGAAGTGCTATGTTTAATAAGACTTTAACTGGCTTATGCATTTTATGTTTGAGTTTTCGTTGGTTTTTATTCTTTGCCTTATTTGTATCATCACCGATGATATAGTTATTTGTGTTGTTCATCGTGAGAGTATAATAACGCAAGTAGTTTTATTATTGTGAGTTTTTAAGTTTGCTTTTATTGTGTTTTCTATTTGCTTTGCGAGTAATTGCTTCATTTGTATTTCTATGTTGTTGTGTGGTGTGTTTCATTATTGTTATAAATGGTGTTGTTTGCCTGGGCTGTGTTGAAGATTTTGCTAGCTTGGCGATTTGCCTCTATGCGTTTGCAGTTATGGGCATGTTGTGTGGACGCCCCCAGGCGATAAGTAGGTTAGTCCAATACGTATAAATAGCTAGACGATAAGCGTCGAGCAGAGCGGGAGAGCGGAAGAGCGAGGCAGAGCCGTAGGTTGACTAGATGTCGAGTTCGGTAGAGTCTAGTCGTCGGAAGTGAGAGTTGAGTAGAGGTCATCCACACGTGCGATATAACAGAGCATGTCGAATGTTTTTGTCATGCACTAGTTTTATACTGAACAAATGCTTCTCAATTGTGATCACAAGAAATGTTTCAGATATCGTTACCCATGCTTTCGTCATAAAATGAACCGTTAGACGTTACATTGTTGCTATTACTAGCATATTTCTGGCCTTAAATAGTATTCCTCTTTCGTTCTTATATATAAGCTACGGCAAAATCACCTCTTATTCACCGTTAATGTTTCAACAGTAAATGCTCGGTGTACGACAGTCCAAATCATACTCCCAAAACTACGCTGACACACTACATATATGACGATTTCATTATCATCTACTTAATACCATTACTGTAATATTTTTGGCCGTTTGAAGTTTAGGAAGTTTTTCAGACGCAGACTACAAGACATCGTCTTGTTACGCTTCCTGTTAAATTTGTTTTTGTTTTTATTGTACTTTCATATAAGCATCACGATTTCATTAAAAAGTATAGACTACAGTGATCAATCGTTCAATGAGACGGTGGATATTGATCTGTTACTTTCCATCATTTCAGCTTTCGGGTAGAAGCATCCTCTTTTGCGATTTGTGAATAAGGCTGCTGTAGCCATAGCCTTGCTCAATTTCAACCTTGATCGTGAATAATTAATATAACAAACGCCTTCTCATCATTTAACATGTGAGAGACTATATTTTCTAAGGCATTTTTAATTCATTCAATACTATGAAATGTGCTTTAAGGAATATTTGTTTTCTGTTTCTAGCTAGTCAAGCTATCTCGTTGGTTTCCAGTTTGTCATGAGAGTAGGCATGAAACTTTAGTTCCTTTTGTTTATAATAGTGGTTTTTAACCA
Source organism: Octopus bimaculoides (assembly GCF_046866305.1). Classification (NCBI taxonomy): domain Eukaryota; kingdom Metazoa; phylum Mollusca; class Cephalopoda; order Octopoda; family Octopodidae; genus Octopus; species Octopus bimaculoides. The sequence goes on from NC_142929.1 coordinate 140,899,696, forward strand.
ATGAAATACGTCAATGCTATTTTGGCACAGTTTCTGTTATTCCACATTACATGTATAATATAATTTCTTTTTTTTATTGCTCTTAATTATAGCCACAGCCTTGCAGCTACATCCCTGTCCTATCCTCATTACTATTCCAGTTGTTCGTATTGCCAGAATTCTATATAATTTATTTCTCTATAATGTACTAGTTTAACTCATTCAACTGCGTCCATACTAAACACTACATCAAAACGTTTAAGCATTCAAATTGATCCATTCATTATTCAAAATCTCATATTATTCTATCAAAAACATTTTATTCCACCAGTAAGTAACTGGAACGTAAATACAAACACAACGATATGCACACACATTCGTACAAACACATAAGAAAAACCTCCACGCACTTTATGTCTATTGAATTAATGTACAAGACATTGGTCGGTCCAATGTTATAGAAGACACTTGCCCGATGATGTACCACACGATGAGACTGAACCTAAAGCAACGTAGTTTCAAATCTGATTGCTTAACCCCACATCCACGACATTTTGTTTCGAAATAATTTTTAAAAAAGCGGTTATGTTTGTTCTGTTAGATAATTTCTTTCTAATAGCTTTCGTTTTTATTCATCACAGTCAGTAGTTTCTAACATTTGTTTTATACAACAATTATCTAAATCTATTTCCTTTGTCTCCCTGTGTTTGGTGTAAATATATCCTGTGTACATAATATTCAAAGCGGAATAATATTTAATTTTTTATTTGATTATATCTCATAGCTCATTAAGCTATTAATTTATTATATCGAATCCAGTAAACAACTTGGATATTGTGTTTATACCCATTAATACTGTTGGATATTTTACCAGCTTTCCCTTGTCTCGTCTACCATTAGACATAAAGCTTTATTGTTTTATTTTACGTGATTCTTATTGGTTTTAAATGAAGGTGTCTGGGGGTAGTGTTTAAGATGGTCACTTCATGTCCATACAGCTGTGGTTCAGTTCCGGAACAAAGCAGCGCAATGTGTCCCTTAAAATGACACGTCACCTCATGTCGACGCAGACTGCGTAGCTATAAATGGGTACTGACCAAGTGTTGCACCAACATCAGCTTCTCTCTCTCTCTCTCTCGTCAGCTGTCACATTCTTCCGTGTTCCAATGGGTCAACATTGAGTGATGGCGAGAAAGTTTCCGTCATTTCTTGCAAACTACATATGCACGAAAACAATTATCTAACAACATGATAAATCTCCAAAAGGTATTCTCGCTAGCAGTTCTCTATGTTCGGTAGTTTCTTTCACCGTTAAATTTGTCATGTCCAGTTATAGATTTATTTAACTTTTCTACACAATATTAACGTTAGATATATATCTTCAGGCATATTTATATTAACGTTGGTGTTAGTGGTATTCTACTAGGTCTGACTCAATCTAATAATGGGTAAATACATTGCAGCTAACAATATATCATTCTAACGACTGAATTTTGGTATAAAAATATAAGTTTGCTATTCATAACAAGTTAAACTTCCTTGAAGGAATTTACAAGCATTTTACCCGACTTTGTCTTTGGTTCCTAAAGATTTCTAAACTGTGAGCAACATATAAGAGATACTTGCTCTCGGTAGAGACTAATGGGGCGCCTTAATGTTGTTTGATGCTGCAAACACTCTTTCCTGCTGGTAACTAAAGCAATTATATTGTTGAGAATCGTTGTATGTCTTCAGCAAGTAATTCAAGATTACAGTAATCTGGCACCTTTAGCGTGTATGCTTCACCTAAGTGGACACTGAAATATTATTCCATTTTTAATTTACTAAGGAACATTGTATTTCGGTTTGTCTTAAAACACGTGAAATGTAGAACCTGTTTACATCTAACAGAACGTACATCACCATATTATAACATCTCAAACGAGGTAACTTATATACGCGGTAGACACTGTTTTGTCTCCATTGTTCACGGGCCATACTGTTAGAGACAGAGGATATCAGCTACGTTCACACGATATTTGTCTGTTGCTTAATGGACGACAGCGAGCCGGTCTGGTTGATGCTTCAAGATATATGATATACTTCCAAGATAATTACGATAATGAAAATAAGATGAAAGAGAATAAAGAGCATGATGGCGTCCCTGCTGATTATGATGAAGATAATGAGAAGACGACGACGACGACGATGGCGACAATAGTGGCGAAGTTTCTTATGGCGTAAGAGGGGCTACAGACAGTGATTTGATTTGGTATGTATCGCCATACTTTTCAGAATAGCAACAACCAGCTTATCATTTGCACATTATGTGCGAAAGGGTATAAAGAGTATTATATATGAACTACCTCCGTATATATAATATATAGGCAACTACAGCCATTGCTAAAGAGATGGAGGGTGCTAGTAAGCATCAGAATTGCTAGAAATAAGAGTCAAAACAACTTTTAGCCACAAGCAGAGCAATTTTCCGACGGCTGACAAAGGAGACAGGTTCTTTCCTTACGCAAGATGGACTAATATCAGCGTTGCTTTCAGATTTAACTAATCTTCATCAGTGACGCATTAAATAACCTAAGTCACCTTGTCAGCCTTATAGAGAATACCATAGGAAACATCGACTGATTTCGAAAATGGAGAAGTGAGAATTATAAAATATTACGGTGGTTATTCGCAATTTAGAACCGATAGGTAACAAGTACAGTTGATACTAAAATGATGGAGGGTGCTAGCAAACACCAGCATTACTAGAAATAGAAGTCAAAGGAACTCTTAGACACTTACAAATTGATGTTTCCTGTGGTGTTCTCTATAAGGCTGACAACGTGACTTAGGTTCTTTAATCCTCAGCGACGGAGTAATATATTGTAAAGATCGCTCACTGATTTGTAACAAGTAAAATAGCAAGTTGAATAATCTTCAAATGAGATCAGAGTAGTAACTATACTAAAAAGTAAAGTCAGTTGCCACATCAAAGTGGCTGTTCCGTGTTACTACTAGTTTAACCCTGGGTAAATTCTCCGCCAGCTGGCTATCGGTGCGACTCTGATTTTACTGTTTATTATAATTACTATTCGGATGGCTTCTTGACATTTTACAACTGGCTATTTTGCTTGTTGCAAATCAGTGACCAATGGTGGCTTTGTTTACTGTATATTGTTGGCTGGAGCGGACTCTGGCTAACGTATTGGCGGACAGGTGCTCGCGACTGAGTACGAGCCAAATAGCTCGAAACTGAATCAGTTTGCCGATCATGTCTGTTAGAGTATAGTAGGGGTCCGCTCCCCCTGCTAACAGTATATTGCATAGAAAGAGTGCAGAAGTGACACCTATAACCAGCTGGCGGAGAATTTACCTAGGGTTAAACTAGTAGTAACATGGAAAAGCCACTTTGATGTTGCAACCGACTTCACTTTATATATATATATATATATATATATATATATATATATATATATATATATATATCAACTCTCCCGATCGGTGATACTTGAAGCTGAATCTGTGATAGACAAACATACACACGCACACAAGGATACATAAATATATAATTAGTTTTCAACGGTTGAACTGGAAGTGCGTTAAGCTATGAACAATAAGCCGTAGATATTGGTTTACAAATTCAAGGTACGAAGAAGCTGAACGCTGGATTCCCTTCGTTGATTTTCAATTCAAACAAATTTTTAATTCATTATTTACACGTTATTATTTATAACTGCATGTAGTTCATCCATTATGCCTTAATATACTTCAACCGTGAAAAACTGTTATTTGTAATTATTTTAATATTTCAATTTGTTTTAATTTGTAAAAATTAATTTAATTAGGGATATATACTTTTACTTTTACTTATTTAATTGACCGCTAGGCTGACTGACTTATAGATTATTTAGCCAATTAGCTGTTTGGTTGTGTAGCCCACTCACTGATTAGGGATACTGGCTGGTACTTGAACGTCAAGTATGAAATTTGTAGTAAGGTATACGGTAAACTTTGACAGCTGCTCGTTTTGCGCCCTCATTATTTTTTGACGATATTTTTTGTTAGAAAGCTGACACATCTATTTCTTTATTCTAATACATTTTGCGCTTTATATAGAATTCATAAATCGTTTTTTGCTGTTTTTGTTTAGAAATGGATAAGTCGGAAAACGTACACTTTTGAAATATGAGTTCTTTCTTGAAAATACAGTATCACAGACAGCTCGGAATATTAATGTAGTATTTCATTCTATCTAGTGTTTTTACACAGCAGACGGTATCAAATTGGTTTGAAAAATTTCATTCTGGTAACTTTGACCTCACAAACAAATAACGCGGTCTACCAGAGACAAAGATGTAAAATGACAAACTGAAAACCACCGTCGAGTCAGATCCATCTCAAAGTGCCCGTGAATTATCGTTGTTGTTTGGTGTTAGCAAGCAAACAACATTGACTCACCTTGTTAGAATTGGTAAAGAGAAAAATTTGGATAAGTGGGTTCCACATGAACTCAAACAAAATCAGAAACAGCAACGTTTGGAAGCCTGCATTATGCTACTTTCGCGTCACAAAAATGAATCATTTTTGAATCGAATTGTAACATGTGATGAGAAATGGATCCAATAGCACAAGCGTAAACGTTCAGCACAAGGGTTGGACAAAGAGGAGCCACGAAAACACAGTCCAAAAAGCAAAATTCATCCAAAGAAGCTGATGGTATGTGTTTGGTGGTCTGGCGCAGGTGTGATCCATTATGATTTCATTAAACCTGGCTAATCAATCACGGCTGAGGTATACTGCAGCCAACTGGACCAAATGATGCAGAAAGTTACAAAATACAGCCTAGATTAGTCAACCGATGCACTCCTATTTTATTGCAAGACAACCCCAGACTGGGTAAAGGTACCTGTGACAATATTTATGACTACCACTTCTTCCAGTATTTGGATAACGTTTTGATAGGAAAATATTTAATTTCGACGATGCTTTAAAACAGGTCTTCCAAGATTTTATTGACTCTTCATTGCCAGGCTTTTACAGTTCCGGCCTGGACAAGCTGCCGCTGAAATGGCAAAAGTGTATTGACAATATGGGTGCATACTTTGATGAATAAAACTATTCCTTGTATGTATAAAACATTGGCAGACCTTTTTTTCTCTTCGACAAATTTTATACTTGACGACCTAATGGATCAGCAGTTTGAGTTGGGAATTTATAATCTTCCATAGATATTGTCACAGGTATCCCTTTACCCACAATAAAAAGAAATGAAACCTTTAGAAAGAGTCAATTAGATAGAAGTAACTGTCTATAAAAGAGGTAGGGTAGGGGTCACATTAATTCATGATATTGTTACCAGTTAAAGGGGCAAACACTATGAAACGTAAGATGCTATAATGAGATTCAGGAAAAAATATTATAATGAGGTCCAGGAAAATATTAGGGGCTCAATGGGAGAACCTTTATAAGCAATATTATTATGCTGTATAACAATAAAACAAAATGTAAAAAGAAAAAAATCAACAAAGTGATATCATAACCAAATTAACTATAAGCTGTATATGGATCAATTTTAAACATTAAAAGGAAGATTACTAGTATATAGAATCAATTTAATACCTCATCCTTACTTAATTAATCAACTATTCGGTGGTCTCTACAAAGACCACTCAAACCACTTGCACATGGAATATTTGGAAAGATATACTTACTATCTATTGACTGAAAGTAACGAATCAGGAGCAGGACAATAAGATAATGATACTACATAGACAAAATTAAATATAAGTATTTAAGAAAAACGTGTGTACTGACACAAGAAGGTGTAATAGTATAAAAATAATGCATACAGATACATATACAAAAGGGGTTTATTTATACATATACATACACATACACACATACATTATATCTATATCAAATTTGACATTCTACTCTGAATTACACTACAAACTGGACTGTTGACGACCGTTGATCTTAAGCAACTCTGCTAAGTGGGAATAGCATGGTATTTTCGATACAATAAAAATATATCTATCCCCTCTATCCAGCATATTGAGATCAATATCAAATAATATTTGCCCTGTCTAAAATGCATTATTGATATATTCTGTTATTGTTACAGAACTACTCACATAGACATATGTACATACACACATATATAAATATTTATACATACACACATACACACGTATGTATATACAAATTTCCATGAAGGCAATGCATTATTCACAAAAGTATTTAAACTGCACATTCAGAATCATACACACGCATTCATATCAAAGAAAATAGACAACTACAGATGATAAAAGAGAAATTTCCCCAAGAAGAGAAAAGTATATTGAGAAACATACCGCTCAGGGAAAAGTAAAATCAGAGAGAATAAGCCAACAAGAAGTGAAATGCGACAACAGAAAATGTAATCACTTTGCAGATAATAAATGAGAAAGACACGTTGAAGTAAGATGACCTGTTAGAATTTTCAGCTGAATTATTGGTTTCCGAATCTATTCATCATCTTAAAAATAACAGTTAACCTGACATGGATTATGAAATTCTAGATATACTTAAAATGGTTTGATGGCGGTTGCAATGCTTCTGGCCATAGGTGGTTTGAAGAAAGTTTACTTGGGGCTGATTAAAATAAAATCTAAAACATAAAGTTTAATTCAAATTTCAGAATTCTATAATGAGGATTCATAATAAAGGTCTTGTTTGAAGAATAATGCCTATGTGTTCTAGCGGCAGACATTATGAATACGTACCTCTAATCTGGTTTTACTCAATACGATAGCTGCGCTAAACAACAAATGAGATTACATGTTGTATTTTCTGAGATTTATTTTTACCAGTAGTCAAGGACCACTCAACTACTTAGAGTCGTCCTTATATTAACGAAATTGAGGAACTACAAATACAAATGCAGCAGAGAGATCCCTAACATGCCGTCCTAAAATGCATTTTGATTTCGGCCGCTTGAGGAAGAATAAACCACTGTACACATATAGAAAGAACAATGAATTTTAAGCTTCTAAATATGCTTCATTGCACAAAAAAGAGAAATCCAATATAAAGCCATGACATTTATAGAATTATATTTAATTCAGCAACATAGCGAAGTGTTCCGGAAAATGTTCCAGATAGCATAAACAGAAAAATAAATAAAAGCAATTGATATTACATAACCGACATGAAACACATTTACAGATTCCACAGAATCGAAGCGCTACGATGGTAAATGATACTGGCTTTACACGCTGGTGTCTATTTTATTCTGATACTACTACATGTCAGATTGCTCCTGGAATATATGTATGTGTATATGTATGTATTCGTATCCATGTGCCTATGTTTCCCAAACACGTTGTGTCGGGTTCAGTTCCACTGTGTGGCACCTTGCGAGTGGATTTGATAGATCGTAACTGAAAGAAGAACGCAGTAGTTGTACTGACAAGTAATATCCGTGGTCACTTTTACATGGTTGCCCGTTCGAGAGATTTTTTAACTCCAAGAGGGCATCTTCTGTAGCTGGTTATATATATATATATATATATACACACACACACACAGGCACACACACACACACACACACACACACACACACACACACACACATATATACATATACATAAATGTGCGTGTTTGTGTGTCTGTATTTGTCCCCCCACTATCAACTTGACAACTGATGTTGCGTCCCCATAACGTAGCGGTTCGGCAAAGCGGTCGATAGAATAAGTACTAGGCTTACAAAGATTAATTTCTGAGGTCGATTTGTTCGACTAAAAAATGAGGTGGTGCTCCAGCATGGCCGCAGTTATATAACTGGAAGAAGTAAATGAGTAAAATAAAAAGAATAAAAGAATATAGTTACGTGCATATTATTTACACATTCAGACATACATCCATATAAGCAAACGTACCCATTAATATAGATACATGTACAAAAGTGTAAACGAAAATTCATACGGGCATATACGTGTGTCAGTCCCTATCAGTCTGTCTATTTATCTATCTATCTAATTTAAAATAGTCAGCTACACAGATCACAAGTTTGTGACGTGTACGCTCGACTTAGATAAGACACATAGGCAGGGTCCCGGTTACTGGAAACTGAACGCTTCGCTCTTAGCGCGGCAGGTTTACAGGAACCGGATTAGCGAATTAATTAAGAGGGCGTTAACAGGAGCCATCGTTAACAACCGCTGGTGGTTTGCCCTGAAAATGGCAATCAAATCGGAATCTATTAGGTTTAGTAAAGAACTAGCGATAGATCGAAATAGAGTAGAGGGAGACTTAGTTAAGAAACTAGAAGAGGCACATACAACTGGCAGCGCAACCAACGTTTTGGCTGCGAGGATGGCCCTCGACCAACACCTCAACGCCAAACACGAAGGTTGCGTCGTCAGAGCTAAAATGCGTGCCTTAAGGAACGAAGGGATCGAAGCTGCGCGAGAAGCCCGGGTGGCGGAGGCGCAACGCGGTAACAGAGCCACCATTCGGTCTCTAATCGATGAACAGGGATGTAGTCTGCTCGAACCCGAAAGGATGTGTGGGGCCTTTCAACAGCACTTTGCTCGACTGTTCGGTGCGAGCGGTGGGTCGGAACGCAGGATGGACTTCACTGCCTACCTGACCGGCCTGCCGCGGCTCTCAGCGGGAGAGGCAGAGTGTTGTGAGGGTCCCATCACAGCTGCTGAAGTAAGGGATGCTATGATGGGCTGCGCGAGGGATAAGTCGCCTGGATTGGATGGTCTACCCTACGAGCTGTATTGTCAAATGCCAGCCTTGTTTGGCGACCTCTTGTCATCAGTCTACTGCAACTGGCAACAAAACGGGAGAATTCCCGGTTTCGTGAGCCGAGGTGCAGTGACATTGCTGAAGAAAGACCCAAACAAGGGGAATTTTATAGATAATTTCAGGCCCATCACTCTGCTTAACGCAGATTTGAAAATGTTGGCCAAAGTAATAGCCGAGAGGTTGGCGCTTGTCATAGGTAAACTGGTCGACAGGGCGCAAACATGCGCCGTGCCGGGCAGAGGTATCCATGACAACCTCCACCTCATGCGCTACATCATGGACAGGGTAGTTAAGGATCCTGGCATGGGTGGGGCGCTGATCAATTTAGATCAATCTAAAGCCTTCGATAGGGTCGACCATCGATACCTGGCGGCCATCCTCAGGGCAGCTGGCTTTGGTCCTGTCTTCCGCGGTTGGATCGCTGCCTTGTATACCGGCATCCGATCGGTAATACGTCCGCATCACTCTCTCACTTCTGTCTGTATCTCTGTTTTCCTGTCTCTGTGTATCTCTCCTTGTATGTCTGTCCCTCTCTCTATATGTATATACACATATATAAATACATACGTTCGCATGTGTGATGCACAAATATATTATATCTATAAATACATCCATTTTACATTAGATAGCACGCGTATCAGGTATATATTCTCATATCCTCGTTAATATTCTTTCACTGGGAATTCATTTACACGAGAAATTCTCTTTTCTTTTTTATAAATTTTCCCGATTGAATTCAGTTCCCTCAATTTTAATGAGTATATATTGCCTATATCAGAATGGATGTTTCTAGAAATACATCATGTCTTCAGGCGTTAATTATTTCAGAAATCATTTCACCTAAGGTGAGTTACACACTCACACACAAAAACATTCGCACCTACGTATACTTATACATTCCTGTGCATACGCACATAAATACACATACATACGTGCATATATCTGCTTGTATGCAGCAACATCAATTTTGATTTACTGCCACGAAAATTATTTCGTATGCTCCACATATACAATATTCGTTAGACAACATAATTTCTGAAGATATCGTGAATGGAATAATATATTAAGCAACATCCGGAGAGTCCCTAACTGTAACCGTTTTCCAGTTCAGTTTTCAGCTATTTATAATCAGGCCAAATTTCATCCTTGAATGTGAAAATAATCAAGGGACAATAATCTTATTTTCTCTAATATTTTCTTAAACACCGTATTACAAATCCATAAAGTCATATACACAGCACGCGTGCATACACACAAACACACACAGACAAGAATATATAAATATATGTGTATGTCTAAAAACATGCATACGTGTATACATACATTTATATGTGCAAGCATACTCCTAAGAATAAATAGATGTACATACATACAGTTACACCGCCTTATTCTAAAACTATTAACAGTAGTAACTTCTTTTCAATAGAAAGCGTCAAAAACCAGAAAAGTTTGTTTCTATATTTGTGTCCTGAAGATTGATTATATTAGACTAGTATTGATCAGATTTCAACATCGATAGCGGGTTACAGTACTGACAGGGGATATTTGTGACCGAATAATGCTCATTCTTTTGGAAAAAAACACCTTTTAAAATTTCCTTTTCAGAATCGTTAAGCAGCATATTAAATATACCAAGGAAGTAAACGCTGGAAAACGACGCTATTGTGGATTTCGAAAATAGAAAAGAAAAAAAATTATTGATGATCTGTCGAAGACTACGAGATATGTGGCAATAAGTATTCACTGTAAGCAAACAAGTAGCTATAATTCTCACACAACTGAAAAATAATATATAAAGTATACTTGGAGATAGGAAAAGAGATCTTTTAAATATAAATCAATCTGCTGTCAGTGTGAGAATCCGTCATCAGATGGCTGAGGAATTTAGTCGAATCTGTCGTAATTCCAAAGAGAAATGAGAGAATAGTCAATAAAAATGTACAGAGCGTTCTTATGAGGAATATAACGATTCATTCTTAAGGAAAGTCCGGAGTGAAGCAAGGATGAAGCAAGGATAAAATAAATCATAAATGATTATTAAAAGCGTATGAGACCAGCTGCATATAGAATCAATGGTGACGTTCTTGAGATCAAGATAACATTTTCAAAATACGAAAACATCAGGAAGAGAACTGTTTCCTGCTACAGTTACATAAATCTACTCTTCTTTTGTAGATGTTTTACTGGATTTTACGAGAACATCTATGAACAAAGACGTAAATATATCAAGCCGACTAGCATTGTCTGATTAAGTTTGATACCAGAATTAAAGTATCTCTCAAAGTGAAGAACTACCTCACAATTGCATACCAGAATTTAATATATAATATTTATTCAGCATATCTAAAGATATTTCCCCCGGACAACTGCTATAGTAACATTATGTTTACAACCGAAGACACAGCTAGAAAGAAGACGTATTCCTGATGGGTTGAGCATCGTCCAATACGCAAAAGGTGCGATAATATAGAAGGAGATTTAGTCTACTGTCGCTGGAATTATCGCTCGTAGATAGTAAATTTAATTCGAATGAATAAAATTGTATATATCATACTGAAGGCAATATAAGATTTAGCATCGTCCTTGGTCTTCCTTCCCGAATTTAAATACATAACTTGATTCTACTCTCACACATGAGAGTATTGGAACAGAAAACGGTAAATAACAGCAAAGAGGATAGGTCACACCCTTTGGACATATCATTGCTTCACACTGGATTTCGAATCAGCATCGCTTGGCGTTATATTATCTGTAGCTTGAATAGGTACTCTATAATTAATATGGAAATACACTATATTTAAATCCTCAACATTTTGATCATGCATCGATGTTTTGGGTGTGTGCATAATTATTACGGCTTCTTTTATTCAACAAATCTTATTCAACAAATCTTATTCAACTAAAACAATAACAACATGTAACAAAAACATCTTTAAATGATTTTTCCGGAGCATATTCACCATCTACTTCAATTACTTCATCCCGTTTGCTTGGAAGACGGCCAGACCGTCATTTAAAGATGTTTTTGTTAAATATTATTATTGCCCTTGTTGAATAAAATTTGTTGAAACAGTGACGTAATAATTATGCACCAACCCAATAGAATCATAAGTTAGATCTGCGATGAGAACTCTGCGACACGATGGCCACGAGAAATGTTCGAAGCCTTTAAAATATTGTCTTTTCAAGAAAAGCTGAGTTTTGCATAAAAATATATATCTGTCCTCATTACGGAACACTATATGTATTTATTACATATATGTAATAAGTCGTTAATACATCAATTTACATATATATATCGCATTTAATATTTACGAATGCTACTTAAATAATCCTAATTATATTTTCTGTATATTCATTAATAAATTTCTTTTACGTTGAGCCATCATCTAATCACAGATGAACATGACTGATACGGACCACACACACGCGCACACACATACACACACACAAACACGCACATACACACACACACAAACACGCACATACACACACACAAACACGCACATACACATATTACGCCTATAAGTATATGTATGTACGTATATATGGATGCAGGAAGGTATCATACACACTTTACTATCTTCAGATAACACAGAATATAATTAGAGCTGAGCTATGATGAAGACAATTTTTAAAATTATATTTAATATTTAATAACGGAAATTTCTAGAAGTAATTATATAAAGAACGAATAATCACCTTCATTGAACCACATTCATTACAGAATTGCACTCATATAGTGACATATCTAACATCTTATAAGATATTGAAACGTATCACTTCATACATTTTTCGATATCTTTCTTTAATGAAATACGCTCTTTCATTTATCTGTGCAGACTTCCGATAGCGTCAAATTTTTATGACGCTAAGATAAAAAGACAGAGATAGAAAGCTGTATAGGACAGAGAAAAAGGGAGGGAAAGAAAGAGAGAGAGAGAGAGAGAGGAGGAAAGAAAAGAGAGAAAGGGTGGAGAGAGAGAGAGAGAGAGAGAGAGAGAGAGAGAACGAGAGAGAGAGAGAGAACGAGAGAGAGAGAGAACGAGAGAGAGGGAGAACGAGAGAGAGAGAAAGAGAACGAGAGAGAGAGAGAGAGAGAGAGAGAGAGAGATAGAGAGAGAGATAGAGAGAGAAGCTTAAAGCAAAAATGTGAAAATTATACGTATTGTTTCTCCACTAAATTCGAAGTGTGCATATACGATATCAGAAGTTATATCTGCATACATACATATATACGTACATGTATATGTATATATACATACATATATATATGTATATGTATATGTATATGTATATATATATGAATCACAAATCTACACATGAGAATATATGTATAAATGTACATTCACACAAATATATATATATATATATATATATGTGTGTGTGTGTGTGTGTGTGTGTGTGTGTATGTGTGTGTGTCTGTGTGTGTGTGTGTGTGTAGCTATCTCCAGATATTTCACATGATTAAGTATTTCTTAAGACAGTTGATTCAACATGTCTATGGTTTCAAGAAATAAATTGCTGACCAGCCCGCGAGATAATATGGAGCGACTGTAGCAACATTAATTCGCTGTCGGTCACAGTAACTGTTGTTGTTGTTGTCGTTCTTGATGTTTCAACTGGTGTTCAACTTGTTTTTCTGAAATGATGTTATTGTCTTCGTTTCAAAAATGTTGGTCTCGCAGATGAGGGCAACAGATGTTTTAAGCTCTTATGCTGTTAGTTTTCCAGTTGATGAAGTGGTTGATAAAATTATGTTTTGAACACCTAAATGTCATTTTGTATCGTGCCTGAAGCTTCCGTGGGTCAATAAAGCTCAGAGTGACGCGGTCGTGAGACTATTACTTGTAGAGCTACGAATGCCAACAAAGTGAAAGAAGAATAACCAGACTGAACACCACTATTCTCAATCAAGATCCCAATAGCTGAAAAAACTTTATAAAAACAATAATGACTGAAATCAGTAACAAAACAAAGCGAGACTCTGGTTATGAAGTCATTACTCAAGCTACTTACCACAAAGCCACTCCTGCGCTCATTTGCGCAATCCTTGGCCATAACAACACTGCAACTGAACGACGTGTATCATTTGGCTCTAAAGTATTCTAATTTCAACATTGAAAACTCTTCTCTCCAAACCCAACTGTCGGGGAGTGACGAACTTGGAGATACAAGTTGTGGGTATACTTTCTTTTGAGAAGAGAGAGAACGGTAAGATAGAATACAGTCCAAAGAGTGTGTTTTAGTGTGAAGAACAGGATCTTTGAAGCCATCAATTAACGCCAACTGCCATAAACATAAGATTTATTACTCTGCGCGTACCATTATCTCAAGAAATCTCTATTTTATCTCAGCTTATGTTTTAACACGTGATGCTGATAAAGATATGGGAAATCAATTTTACCATCACCTGAGAAACAACATTTTGAAATAAACAAGTAACAAACTTCGACTCAGAGAAGAATTCGATGCAAAAGTAGAGAAAAAAAGACGGGCAAGGGAAAATATCAATAAAGGTGTTAAGAATTTTACACGCACATACACAGACACACAGACACGCGCACACACATCTAACCCCACACTCATCATCGCTTCTAACATATGACAAGAGTGCTAATGTTCTATTATTACAGCATGTATTGTATTTCGTTGTGATAAAAGCAATAGAGCGTATGACGATTTTCTTGGTGTATTTCTTTCTATTTAACAACCTGAGATCAAATTTACTTGCATCAAATTTACTCTTAACATTTCGGAATCGAAGACAAATGCGAGCTGGCAGAATCATTATCACGCCGGGCGAAATCCTTAGTGGTATTTCGTCTGCCGCTACGTTCTTAGTTCAAATTCCTCCGAGGTCACTTTTGCCTTTCACCCTTTCAGGGTCGATTAAATAAGTACCACTTGCGCACTGGGGTCGATATAATCGACTTAATCCGTTTGTCTGTCCTTGTTTGTCCCCTCTGTGCGTAGCCCTTTGTGGGCAGTAAAGAAATAAGAATCATTATCACACCGGTAGAATACTCCGCAGCATGTCGTCCATTTGTAGCGTTTTGAGTTAAATTTTCGTCCAGGCCGACCTTGTCTTTCATTCTTTCAGGCTCGATAAAATAAGTACCAGTTGGGACACTGCGGGTCAATGTAATCAACTTGCTTTTCTCTCCACGAAATTTTTTGGTTTGTGTCAAAATTTGAAATCATTATTTGAGAATGGAGCACGGATGCGAGCCAGCAGAATCATTACCGCTCCAGGAAAATTCCTTAGCGGCATTTCTTCCGTCGCTACGTTTTGAGTTCAAATTCCACCGAGGTGGACTCTGACTTCCATCATTACGTGTTCGATAAAGTTGAGCATTGTCTGCGGGGTGGGGGGGTTTCGACATAATCGATATAATCCACCCCCACCCCCCGAACTTGCTGCCTTTGAGACAAAATTTGAAACTTTCATTACCAATACATGTTCAAAGTAAAAATTGCTTGTGAGAGGTACCGCAGAATAGGATCGAACCTACTATAGCGTGATTTCAAACAGAACCTCAAATATTTATGAACTTATGTCAATATTCTCCATTGTAATTGAAGACATTGTTTCTTTTCCTTAATGTTTGATTAAGCGTAACATTCTGTTCACGCCCTAATTTTTTTATAATAAGTTGTGTTTGATCATGAGCAGAGTTTGGCATATTACTCGTATAACGTAAATTAGATAAGAATAAAATAGTACAACGAGTAAAATTTAATACCTTTTGTACATTACCGTTCATTCGTCAAATATAAAGATAATTAAAACCCAAAACTATCCGTTTCCTACAAACTATAAACAGTTTTAGCTGTAAATGAAGCAGCAACGTCCTACACATATAAGAAGAGAAGTGAAGAAAATTTATCGTTGAAATATCATTTTGAAGTAATGTGTTTCTATTGGCGAGCAAACTGAATTCAATATCAATTTAGGAACGATTCTAAGTTGGACAAAATGAAAAACGAATTTACGTCCAACATAAACTGTCACTGACTTGTTTAAATGATCGATAATTTACCTGTTCATTAAGTCGATTTAATAGATCAAAGTCTTTAACATGACCTGGTATACTGGTACTTCTATCAGAATCGAAACTATTGGAGGATTTCAAGATTTATCTTTTGTTTGACAATAAACACCCTCTTCGCACCTCCCCAACCAGTCTCAGTAGTTCTAAAATTGATCACGCAGCTGGCTTTTTTCAATTGACTAACCCCAGAACAGAAGAAATGATATCAACCTCGAATCTTAAACGGCCATCACGCGAAAAAAAACAAAAAAAACTAAGCAACGTAACGAACAACAACAGTAACACTAAAAACGTGTGTATGTTTTCTACTTAGCATTTATTGCGCCTTACGTCGTTCTTTCACGCCAAGAGTACAACTAAAACGGGATATGAATCTGACATATATGTGAATATTATATTAGCATATCAGGCTATCTTTTCATTCTCTAAGGTTCTAAGAACGATTCAAATTCTACTTGGTAGATTTTGAACAGCGATAAGAATAAACCATATCTCTGAGCAAGAGGATTAAATATTTAATTCAGAGTAAGCCATTGCAATTTTCTATTGGTTTTATGCCTTCTCTCACAAATGTCATAAATAGAAATGTAGAAATTATTTGAAATTACTGTTGCTTTAGAGCAGAAAATTTTAACTGCAGTGACTGATTGTATGTGATTTATAATAGTAAGTCATAAATAAAACGGTACGTTATTGATTCTTACATGTTTTCCGATGGTTCAAATAATTAAATTCCTATGTGATACATCTTGAGTTTTTAGATAAATATCTATGAAAAATCACATATATATTCATATATATATATATATATATATATATATATATATATATATATATATATATATATATATGCGCACACACACACATACCTATATACCTATTGTTTTATGCATATAGAGAAAAACCCTCGTATACACGTATATATAGGAATCATATCTATTATTTATACATGTGTACGTATGCATGTCAATGCATACGTGTACAATTATATATGTATAAATATATACATATATATACATGTATTTATGTATGTATATATATATATATATATATATATATATATATATATATATATATATATGTACATAACACCTAAAATTGCTCGAAATAAGAGCTAAAAATATAACTCAAATAACCAAACAAAATCACCAAATTCATGTGATGTTCAAGGGACTGCGAGCGGCAAACCACAACATCTTTCTCTAGCAATATAAAACACACAAACACACAGAATGAAGTAATGTGATGAAACGTAGTCTTCTCCCTTGTGTGCCCCATCTGATTTTGCTGTACTTTACGCATATCTTTTGCATTCAGGGCCCACGTCCCACTGGCATGGAGTATAGCCGTTCGTATGCATGCATCACCCACTTTGCCTTTCACTCTATATATACATAATATAATGTGTAATATATAATATATACATACATACATACATACATACATATATGTATATATATATTTATATATATATATATATATATATATATATATATATATATATATATATATATATATATATATGTATGTAGGTATGTATGTATATATATATATATATATAAATATATATACATATATGTATGTATGTATACATATTTATATATATATATATATATATATATATATAATTACAATTAATCAAATGAATACTAAGCATGTGTGCCTGATGGAAATAACAGTAAAAACTCTTATTTAAATCGCCAATTTCCTGGGCCTGCGATCGCCTATATTATCAATTTCTGATATTATCAATTTTAAAACTAGTCCTTCCAGATGATAACAAAATGAATGATGTTAATAATATCGTAGCAAATTAAGTTTCGAGAGTTATATTTTTTCTCGCGAATTATTTGCCACTGTATATATATATATATATATATATATATATATATATATATATATATATATATATATGTAACCACAAATTAAAAGGGTGGCTTATTACCAATTAGAACCTAAAGGCAAAAGTTAATAGAGGTCACAAAAGTGTCAGAGGGTGCTGACTAGCAGCGCTTTTGCTAAACGTTTTCATCATTTTAACTCCCATATATATATGTATATACACACACACACACACACACACACACACACACAATGAGTACGCATAAGCATGTATCCCCTGAAGTCGCAAACTCACAGGGCCTGCTGTAAATATGCATTTTATAAGCACCCTACTACCATTTTCGTTTTCATACACGTAGCTACATAACCGTTTCGAGATCGTCAATCGCATTTAGCATTTACATCAAGTTTATTGTTATCGAGAACAAGAAAACTTAGCCACAATAACAAAAAAAACCAACATGAAATCACAAACCAAATAAAAAAAATAATTGTATTTTTGCTTCTATAACTTTCAAACTAAGGTATGTTTTAGTTTAGTTTAATAAGTTGACGAAAAAACTTGAACATCAAACCTACAAGAACAACAATAACGAACAATAGAATCTTCCTATCTCTTTTTTGATCGGCTCCTAATTGTCTCGTTTCACTCAGATGTTATTTAGATTATACTGTTTGAATTTCCTTTCTTTCATTATTTTCAGGTTTATCTTTATTTGATATATAATCATTATTTTCATTTTCATTATTGGTTGTCTGGTTATTCTTCATTTCCGTTATTCATGGTAAGATAAGCCAAAAATATGAAACTACGAATCTGTCTACGGTCGTGTATTTTTCAATAGGGCTAATTGTAAATACTAACCAAATATAATGTAATAAAGTTAAAACAAAGCTATTTTACAATACTAAGCATGACAGATTCGCCAAACTCAAGCTTTCACACGCGCGCACATACGCAAGGTTTGATAAAAAAGATTTTCTTCCACCTGGTAGAATGTAGTGAAAAGTATAAAAAGAAGGAAAATGCGCAGGGGTTTTATTTGGAACAAACTATTTACATAGCCGACCGATTTCCTTTGAACTAATTAAGAAGTTAGAGATTAGTTTACTATTTCATTATATCATAAGAAATTTTCATATAATATTAGTTGGAGGAAGGATATTTTGTAAATCAATCAGGAGGTAAATACATATCAAGGAGTATTCAATGAGTGTTATTATTGGAAGCACGGCAAGTAAATACCCAAAATTTCTTACGCTGCATTTGTTATATTTTGATTAAAATATAAACATTTATGAACTAAAATATTTACATAGCCCAAAATTGTTTATATGTTCATGATACTCATTTTACGGATATATAAGGAAGAGCTGGAAAAATATATCTGAGCAACTGTTATTCGAATTTCAAGCAACGCTCTTATATATTAGTAAAATGAAAATACATACTATTGTAGTGACACTTCATATATAAATTACATTTGATATATATATATATATATATATATATATATATATATATATATATATATATATATATATATATATATATATATATATATATATATATATATATATATATATATATATATATGTATATATATATAAACATATATACATATATATATATATAAACATATATACATATATATATATATATATGTATATATATATATATATATATATATATATATATATATATATATATATATATATATATATGTATATATATATATATGTATATTCACATATATATACACATATACATACATACATACATACGTATATATATATATATATATATATATATATATATATATATATATATATATATATATATATATATATATATATATATATATATATATATATATATATGTACATATCTATATATACGAGTGTGCACCCAAAAGAAACCGGAAGTTTGCAATATTATTGTATTCACTCGAATTTACATGTTTACACTTTTATCGCTTTCAAAGTATTCTCCGTTTGAATCAATGCATCGGTCCTTGTGCTTTTTCCACTATTCGAAGCAGTGTGCCGCAACTCTTGCGAAGTGACATCTTATAACACATTCGTAATTTGTTGCTTCACCTCTTCCACATCAGCAAATTCCGTAGCACCAGCTTTTGCCACCACTGATGACCTGCCAAAAAAATTTTCGGATCAACTTCCAAGTCTTCTTTCAATTCACGACACGCATTCAGTCATGACTACTTTTGATCTTCCGTGAGCAAGAGAGTTACACGTTTTGCTGCAACTATTTCCATTCGCATTTCTTCTTTCAAAATTCGTTGGCAGGAACTCCAGGACGCACATGTCACATTAATAAGTTCGCCGAAATTTCGGCGATTGTTCTCCAAAGTCAGGTCATCAATTTCATTGATATTTGCATTCGTTCGAGAAGTCGGCGGTCGCCCTGAATGAAGTTGGTATCCAAGTTATTATAAACTTGAGTTTTGCCCATGGTGGCGTCCCTGTAGGCTGTTTCAAACATGACAAGTGTTTAGGCCGCTATTTTCCCCAGTAGAAAACATAATTTCACGGAATCACGCTGTTCCTTTGTTTCAGCCATCGCAAACATCGACGAACAGAAGTGATGCCGTGAACAACGAAGGCGCACCAGGTGGCGGTACGACCGAAGAGGACGACGCCGGTCGGCAGACTGATGCCTGACGTTCACAGCAAGTGGTGTCCACCGGTGGAAAGCTGAAATACAGCGGGCTTGTCCCACAGAATACGTTTCCGATTACTTTTGGATACCTTCTCATATATACATTCACACAAACACGCGCGCTCAAACACATACACACACACGCACACACACACACACACACACACACACACACACACACACACACACACACACACACACACTCACACAGGTAGATAGGTAGATAGATTAGATTCATCTATGTATGCATAAATGCATATATTGAATTCGCACAATCAAATAAATGGAAGAATAAAGTTGCACAGAGATGGTAATTAAAATGGAAAGAAATTTTGAAGGAGATGAGGTGATAACTTTAATATCCAATATCGTTGAAGCATCTTACATCTTCAGATATTTTGCAACGACAATCTAAATTTGTGAAAAGACATAAACATATAAAACACACCGGAGACTAGTAACTAATCTGTATGTGTAGTCTTCCTGGTAAAGTAAAGAAGGAGCATTTTAAGTTTTCTGTGTTATTGCTGCGAAGAATTTCAGAAAATTTGTTTCCAGATTTTTCTTTTAATTCTATGACATCTTTACGCTAGAAATTTTCTTTACTTGCTTCTTAAAATAGCATTATCATATAGCTACCTACCTATGTATGTGTGTATGTATGTATGTATGAATGTATGTATGTATGTATGCATCTATCTATCTATCTATCTATCTATCTATCTATCTATCTATCTATCTATCTATCTATCTATCTACATCCAACGAGAGAGCATTTACCAAGTTTCTTCGCGTTCAGTTCTACTTTACAGCATCTTCTATTATAACTGCGGGTGATAATAGAAGACATGCGAATGAATTTGAAGATAAGATCTGTGTAACACTCTTTTATATATACATATATACACACAAATATACATCCATCCAAATGTATGCATATATATATATATATATATATATATATATATATATATATATATATATATATATACATATGTATACGCACGCACACACACACACACACATGAATATATATATATATATATATATATATATACATATATACATATGTATACGCACGCACACACACACACACACACACATGAATATATATATATATATATATATATATATATATATATATATATATATATATATATATATATATATATATATATATATATATATATATATATATATATATATATATATATATATACATATATATATATACATATATATATATATATATATATATATATATATATATATATATAAATTATACATGTGGAGTTGCGTGGCTTAGTGGTTAGGGTATCATCACCATGATCGTAAAATTATGGTTTCGATTCCTCGACCGAGTGACGCGTGGTTTTCTTGAGCAAAACACTTCATTTCAAGTTGCTCCAGTCCACTCAGCTGGCAAAAATGAGTAACGCTGCGATGGAGTGGCGTCCCGACCAGCTGCGGAACACATACGCCATTGAAACCGGGAAACCGGGCCCATGAGCCTGGCTAGACTTTAAAGAGGGCGCATTTAATATATATATATATATATATATATATATATATATATATATATATATATATATGATGGTAACTTCCATCAAAGATGAAGTATGAAGGATCGCTTTTTGCCGAACGATCTGCACAAACGATTTGTTTATAGTGATCAGATATGTGGAAAACATCTCGAAAATTTAATCGCCTAAGAGGGTACTGAATTAACGTATTGAAGGCATAACTGATCTCGATTACTGGGACCGCCTTGAAACTCTACTCTCTCCAGCGCCGCCGTCAGAGGTACATCATCTTCACGATGTGGAGAACATACCACCAGCATTGCCCAAACGACCTGACATTAGTTTCAAGGTTCATCCAAGGCTGGGAACACGGACCATACGTCCCCTGCCCATTTCAGGATCACAACATATAGCCACACTGCGACACAATTTCTTTTCCTCAACAGGCCCTGCCATGTTTAACATTGTCCCAAACCTGATCAAAGAGGAATAGGATCCCATCACTTTTAAACGGAGTCTGGACAAATTTCTACAAGGAATGCCAGATAAGCCACCTGTACCTGGATACAGCTCACTCAACAAGAACTCACTCCTTGAATGGACCTTAATACTACAAAACCTGACTTTAAAAAGTGGTGTTATTAAGTTCGACATGGCCTGGACTAATCTTTGGTCGAAACATATCTACGCTTTATCTAGGTTTCTATTTTATGTGCTGTACCTGTCTCCATCAAATCGGCGTTGAATGAACCACGCATCAAGTCTCGAACTGGTCGACGAGCTAGGTGAGATCAAATGTATTGCTTGAGAATACAATCCCTCCCACTCGTCCAGGAATTGAAAACACGATCTACCGATCGTGAGTGCAACACTAGGCCATGCAAACTCTCACTTAAATATTGTCAAATCAATATGTATGGCAAGGAAGGCGGTAACATGAATGGGATTGGAAAAAGATTATACTTGGAAAGAGACTGGACTTCAAGTTTGTTTCAATTATGTGGTAATCGTGACACTCTTCCGGCTGACGTAAGTCCTGTGTCCGCAGCATCATCAATTAGAATCCCCAATTATAGTTTGTTTCGTAACGTATTTTTAATCGTTGGTACTACGAGCACCGGATTTGCCACATCTGAAGAACTGCAGTGATCATCGTGTTGTCGACACCGTGGCCTAATCTCCTTAAATGAGTCTGGCAACTTTGTCCCGTGTCAACATATCTCTTAAGTTCTCAGATGATTGTGTGTGTGTACCAATGCATCATTACTTTTTACATGCGTGTGTATGTATATACATATTCCCTATATGTGGCCCAGGAGTTGCACAGATTGAAAATTCAACCCAAGATATTACAGTATGATATGACATTGAACCACGTTGAATCTTGTACTACAAATTGTGCAGGAGTTGGCAAGCTATCAAATATTGCGAATGAATATCGACTAGCGTATACAAAGCGATTGTCTATAAAGTTTAAATAAATAATTCCCACAAGGCAAATACAAGATATGACAGATGTCAACTTACAGTTATTTTAATTCAAATCACTTCCACCATTGCTATTACCGTCCGATTAAAATCCTAAGAATTATATAATCTAAAATGCAACCTACTTCATCACTTTAAGTGTTCAGTACATTATTCAAATTAAGTTCTAGAATCTATTCAAATACCCATGTACTCATACTACAATAGAAGAAAGAAGAGATATATAGATTTTTGATGTAAATGTATTTAAATATTTTCAAACGTCTTCAAAATTATTAAAGTGTCTCGTGAGTTAAATGTTTAGTGTTGCGAAAGACAGACAACCGCATCAAACACACCTTATATACACGCAGATAAAGACTACACACACTCACACACACACACACACACACACAAATATACATGTATGTATATATGTATATATATATATATATATATATATATATATATATATATATATATATAGATATATATATATATAAACATATATATATATTTATATATGTGAATGTAAGTATATATATGTGGGGGAGTGTGCGTGTGTATGTATGTATGCATGTATATACGTAGGTATACAAGTATATCTTTTATTATACACAGTTTTAAAAAGAATTGGTAATAGTTTCATGCTGTAGAGATAGAATCGTTTCGCAGATTTATATTACATGCCACGTGTCTGCAAGCAATCTTTCATGCTAGGTGGATACCATTAGACCTATTTAAAAACAAGGCAGCTTATATGTTAGAAAACGCAAGAAAATGTGCGAGAGGCATTTGATGCAAGAATTGGACAGAAAAGAAAAGAAAAGTAAAATCCTCGTTTCCTTTAACGTTAGAAATCGTAATTAATATAGCTGGTGTAGAATAATATAACATAAAGGACCCCAACATCTGAGAGATAGCTATTCAAACCAGAGAAGCCGGTATCCTCCAGTTCGACAAAATAATCTTGTCCCTATACTTGTAATTGCTAAAAATGTTGAACCTGGAATTGAGTAATGTGATGCACTACTTGCATCTCTTTGATCTATATATATATAAATATAGCGTGGATTTTACCACTATTCTGCCCTTGATAATATGTAGTGTGCTGTTGGTCATCAAATCCCATACGTGCCTAACAAAATTGGTGACTTTATTTTATCAATATGTCAGAAAGAAGACTGGCGGTTTGCATAACGGCTTTTAAAATTGCCTTCGTATAACCCGACATAATTTTTCTTCTCGATGACATTGTCGTGGGGCACTGCTGTAACATAGACTTCATAACCTACTGATTCACTCAAACACGCCTCATCAAGCTGCAAGATTCAGGGTCTAGACAATTACAATTGGGAGTGGATTCTTGGTATAACTTGTGAGTGATAATGTTTTTCCATGTAGGGCAGTAGCTATATGAGATTTTTATCAAGCATTTTCTAAAAAATCTTCTTACATTTCTGGTATTTTGTGAAATACCGATTTATTAATCCCAGGAATTTTTACCTATGCTAGTTTTAACAGTTAAGGAGAAAGGGGGATAAGCAATATTATTTTCCAAGGTCTAGATTTAGGTTTCATATTTTTAATGGAAGTATTATAAGATACCTTAATTTTGAAGCTGTTGTAAGCCAGGGAATTTTTCT
>NC_142929.1:140929662-140994662 GCF_046866305.1 Octopus bimaculoides
TCTATCTATCTATCTATCTATCTATCTATCTTTCTATCTATCTATCTCTATGGACGGACGGTAGACGTGTCGGCTCCGTAAGTTTTGCCTTTTTCATGTTTTAAAAAGTTTGTAAAGTTTATTTTATATAAAAAGTTGTATAACAACTTGTATACTCTCTGGTGCAAGTTTTTTGCGACGGAAGTCTGCCCTGTTTGGCACATTTCCAGGATATAAAAACCAATTTCGGCTTTCTAGCCATTTTTTTTTGAGACGATGGCGTCTTGTAGCCATGAAAATTTTTGTGAAACGTCGCTGCATTCTGCAGTGTTTCGTTCGAAAAAGAATTTCCTAGTCTTCCTTCCTCACAGTTAAAGGAGAGAATGGAGAAAAAGAAAGACCCTGGTGCTACAGCAGTCTTGCCTGCCAACGTAACCAGTGACAACAACAACAACAACAGCAACAACAACAACAACAACAACAACAGCAGCAGCAGCAACAACAAGGACACAAATGTCCTTGCTAACAAAACCACTGTCCTCACCACTGATACCACCACCACCACAACGAACTTTGCCGAGGCTTTGAAGCCTAGGAAAAGAATTTTGAATATATTGAAAGAGAAATTACTTCTATGCAAAAGCATGCTAAGTAAAAAAGGACGTTACAGTCCATCTTCAAACGCCCGCGGACTTTAAGATAAACATCGATAAAAAAAACTATCATCTACAGAACCATTAATTTAAAGACAAAGACAGTGGAAAAATTCACCCAAGAAAATGTTGAGAGGTGCTTAAAGCCGATTTGGTCTTACAAAACTTACATAACGAGAGGTTTGAAATTCGGAACGATAGAGGTAAGACTAGACAGCGAGCAGCGAGCGAAGGACCTCTCCACTAAGTCATTACAACATGAGAACCTGCTCATGATCCCTACGTACCTTGGTCGTAGGGTTACGAAAATAAAAATTTCGAATGTGCCTCCTGAAATTGAGGAAGAATGGCTAGTATCTGCCATATGTCTAGGCATAGAGGAGGAGATAAACATATTAGAAGCATCTGCCGTTTGCAATCAAAACTGGATTGGCCAAGAATTTCAACTCCTGGTACAAATTGATCCAGCAAACTGGGAAAAAATTCCACATAGAATCCAATTAACTGAGGATTCAATTTTTCACGTTTTCGTTGAAGGCAGAAGGCCAGTTTTCTACGTTTGTAGTAACAAAACTCACCTTCAAAAAACATGCCCAGTAGCCCAGAAGAAAAGGCAACAACAACGGCAACAATACAAAGAAAAACAACAACAACAACAACAACAACAACAACCACAAGAAAAGCACAAGAAAAAAACAACATTACTGCCTACACCACCATATGCACAACTGGTCAAGCAGTTGTACAACGAAATGGAAAAACGCCATCAGCCAGCAACACAGCCGAACCAAACAACAACACCACCAGTACCACCAAGAACAGAAACAGCACCATCACCACCACCAACACCAACAACAACAACCCCACAAGAAGGGAACACGAAAAAGACTCCCACCCACCCCCAAAAACCAAAACACCACATCCCAACTGTCACGAAACAGCACCAACACCACCAACAACAAAATCAACCCACACAAAGATGGACCCCAACACCCTTCCCCTCCCACCCTCCGATTCCTCCGACATGTCAGATGAAGATGACACAGAGGCTTGGCAAGTGTCCACGGGGGAAAGAAGAAAAAGGGGAAAAAAGAACGGAAAAACAAACAAACAAAGCGGGGAGGTTTACCAGCCCCGAAAGCAACACATCCACAGAAAACAAAAACACCAACACAAACGCACCAACGCAGAAACCCACAACAAGTTTGACAGCGATAAACACAAACAATCCAGACCTAATGAAATTCATTAGGTCAAACACTAACATAACAGATAATGACACGAAAACAAGCAATCACCCACGCACAACACCACCACAACACATCAAAATCATACATGTAAGACGGAGCACATACAATACACTGAAATCTCTCTACCCGGATACAATAGGGAGATTCCAGAAATATTCATCAAGGAAACTATACAAAAATCTTCTGAGAGAAGGTTGTGAGGCCAAGAGCCAAGAACTTTCGGACAGTAAGTAACTATCTCTCTCTCTCCTTTCGTGTGTAAAACACAAATTTTGATAGAATCATGGTGAAGATTGGCTGTGTGAATGTGAGTGGCTTGGGGTCGCCTTGGAAACAAGGGTTCTCTTAAATGACATCAAGTCACACAATTTGTATATCATAGCCATTAGTGAGACCAGACTCCACGAACCGCAGGCCATAAAGTCCATGTTTGGCGGACAGTTTAACATTTATTTTTCTCCCCGTCTGCCGAGGATGGGCGGTAGTGGCACGGCGGTTCTTTTTCGCAAGAGTCTGGATCTCCAAGTAAAGACGATATTTACGGACCCGGAAGGTAGACTGGTTGTCCTAGATGTGGACGACAGCGATGGAGGCGCTTTTCGGTTGCTAGCAGTTTATGTGCCTCCTTTAACAGGTCGGTCGGACTTCTTTCGACGTCTAGAAGTATTCCTGGGAACGTCTCGTCCCTTACTTTTAGTGGGGGATTGGAATGCTACCTTGGACACGCATCTAGACTACATGGGGAGTGACAAAACTAGAAAGGGATGCAAAGGCCTCATAGAACTGCTCAGACGCTTCCAGTTGTCTGACAGGTACCGACTCGACCACCCAAATGTTCCAACGTGGATTGGAGCAACCGCATTGGGTCGTAGAGATCGTATCTAGATAGGATAGTGTGTAGGACAAGAGATAGAGATAGTTTACTGGAAACTAAACGCGTCTTTCCCGTCGAGACAGGTTTCCAGAGACCGGATTAGCACGTTAGTAAAGAGGGCTTTGACGGGAGCCATCATCAACAACAAATGGTGGTTTGCCCTCAAGAGAGCAGTAAGGGCGGAAGCAATAAGGTATAGCAGGGCACCAGCTGTAGAGAGGAACAGAGTAGAGGGGAAGCTAGTGATAAAGTTAGAAGAGGCATTGCGAAGTGGCATCGCATCCGACGTTTTAGCGGCGAGGTTGGCCCTCGACCAACACTTCAATGCTAAACACGAAGGGTGTGCTGTCAGGGCAAGGATGCGTGCTCTGATGAATGAAGGTGTTGGAGCCGCACGAGAGGCCCGGGTGGCGGAGGCGCAGCGGGGTAACAGAGCCACCATCCGGTCTCTGGTAGACGAACAGGGGCGCGAATTGCTCGAGCCGAGCAAGATGTGCGAGGCGGTTCAACGGCAATTTGCCCGACTGTTCGGGAGGAGTGGCGAGAGAGAAGGCAGGGTGGACTTTAGTGCCTACCTGCACAGCTTGCCACGACTCTCGGCAAGAGAGGTGGAGTGCTGCGAAGGGGTCATCACGGCGGAGGAGGTGAGGGACGCGATGGCGGATTGCTCGACGGACAAATCTCCGGGTTTGGATGGTCTGCCCTACGAGCTTTACAACTGTATGCCACACTTGTTTGGAGACGTCTTGGCGGCCGTGTACTGCAACTGGCAGCAGAACGGGAGCATTCCCGGTTTTGTGAGCCGAGGAGCGGTAACGATGCTAGGGAAAGAACCAAAGAAGGGGGACGCCATAGATAACTTTAGGCCCATCACTCTGCTCAATGCAGACATGAACATTTTGGCCAAGGTGTTAGCCAAGCGGTTGGCGTTTGTCATCGAGAAACTGGTCGGCACGGAGCAGACGTGCGCCGTGCCGGGCCGGAGCATCCATGACAACCTCCATCTGATGCGCTACATCATAGAGAGGGCAGTTAAGGAACCTGGCATGGGTGGGGCCCTGATCAATTTGGATCAATCCAAAGCTTTCGGTAGGGTAGACCATCGATACTTGGAGGCCGTCCTCGAAGCGGCCGGCTTCGGTCCCGTTTTCCGCGGCTGGATGGCTGCCTTGTACACAGGCATCCGTTCGGTTGTTCGCGTCAATGGACGTCTATCGGGACCCTTCGACATTGCACTTTCGGTTCGTCAGGGATACCCCCTGTCGCCGCTCCTGTACGTATTGACTCTCGAGCCACTACTGCGGAAGCTGGCGACGCTGAGGGGCATCCCGCGAGAACTAGGGTGCGGGACGAGCGTGTCGGCATACGCGGACGACGTCACCGTCATAGCGTCTAGCCACGAGCACATCAAGCTTGTCGGCGTGACGCTGAAAGACTAGGAAGCGGTGACGGGAGCGAAAATCAACCGGGATAAGTCGATGGGTTTGCTGCTCGGCACCTGGAGAAGCAAGCCCATACCGTCCGGCAGCGCCTCAGTAGTGGGACGCTGGACGGACGGTCCGGTCAAGTTGCTCGGAGTCTGGTTCGGTCCGGACCTGCAAACGGAGAAGAACTGGGACGAGATAACGAGTAGGGTGGCCACTCTCTGCCGGCAATGGTCCGAGAGGAAGCTGTCCCTAAAAGGTCGGGCGGAGGTGGCAAACGCGTACATCGCGTCCGTCATCGAATACCGCCTGACCGTCGTGCCTTGTCCCGATCGCGCCATCACCGAAATAGAGCGCGTCCTCTTCCGCTTTTTGTGGAAAGGAAGCGTTCCGATGGTGAGGAGATCCGTTTGTTGCCAACACCCGCTGAAAGGAGGGCTGGGCATGCCGTGGTTGATGATGCGCAGACATGCGCTGAGACTGCGACATCTCCGGCTCTACGTAGACGACGGTGAGCAGGTGTGGTCGCCGTTTGTGCGACGCGCTTTCCCGCAGCTCGTCTCCATGACCGAGCTGCAGTCCTGGATCAAAAAGAGGCCGAGGAATGGCGAATGGCACCGTGAGTGTCGCGTTGCACTGCAACAACTTTGCTGTCCCGGGTCGACCTTGAGCGGCTGCATCACAACGAAGTCTTTCTATAGGGGATTAGTGGAGGGCAGGTACGACGATGATCTCGGGGCGAACCTGGGCGTCGATGAGGAATACCTGACCCGCCTGTTCAGGACGACTTTCGGGCCGGGACCTATGGACAACTTCCAGAGATCCCTGGCCTGGCAGTGTTACCGAGAGGCGCTACCCGTTCGGGATAAGCTCTATAAACACGGCTCGCGAAATGCGGGGCCGACCTGCCCGAGATGCGGTCAGAGCGATGAAACCGTTCTGCACGCACTCGTGCAGTGTCCAACCATTTCGGAGCTGTGGGCTTATGTCGAACGACTGCTGTCGCGTGTGGGACGAGTCGGTTTATCAACCGAGTCTATCGTCAATATCGTCACGCCTCCTTCCTTTAAACGGGAAGGAAGAGCTGTATTTATCGTACGTGTGGCTATGGTTAAAGAATGCATCTGGTGGACGCGTCTGAAAGGATTAGAGACAAATACTTTCCTCTCTGGTCAATCTCTCATCAACTTTTTCAAGTATCACTTGAAAAGGAAGGTGAGAGTAGAGAGGCAAGTGTTGTCTAGCAAATGTTTCGAAAAAAGATGGATACATGTAGCAAGAATGGCACGTATAAATGACGAAGCCACCGTGACCATGATTCTATAAAACGTTTTAAAATTTTGTAAACAGAGAGTTACTTACGTTTCTTGCATAAATAAAAGAAATTTTATTTAACAAACTGTGACACTAAGGACCGAGGTTACCGTCGTCTTTTCGTAGGTCTTTCTTTCCACGGATAACCTCCCGAATTATTGGGAATTTTCTGTATTATTTCGTATTTTTTGTAAATACCCCATACGTTTTGCGATGTTTTTTTTTCATCGTTGGCCCCACTTTTTTTTTTTTTTCTGCTTTGTTTTCGCCCCCCTCGAAAAGAAAAAACTCTACATTTGTATTTTGTCTCCTCTGTTTTGAGCCATGTGTGGCTAATAAAGAAACCTATCTATCTATCTATCTGTCTGTCTGTCTGTCTGTCTGTCTGTCTGTCTGTCTGTCTGTCTGTCTCTCTCTCTCTCTCTCTCTCTCTATGTCGCTTTCTCTGTCAATCCGTCTCTCTCTCTCTCTCTCTCTCTCTCTCTCTG
Organism: Octopus bimaculoides; assembly: GCF_046866305.1. Taxonomy (NCBI): domain Eukaryota; kingdom Metazoa; phylum Mollusca; class Cephalopoda; order Octopoda; family Octopodidae; genus Octopus; species Octopus bimaculoides. The sequence continues at coordinate 140,935,645 of NC_142929.1, forward strand.
TCAATCTATCTGTCTGTCTGCCTGTCTGCCTGTCTGTTTGTCTGTCTCTATCTCCCTCTCTCTCTCTCTCTCTGTCTCTCTCTCTCCCTATCTATCTATTTATCTACCAGTTCGTATGTCTATGTCTGTCTGTCTATCTATCTATCTGTTTGTCTGTATGTCTGTCTGTCTGCCTAACTCACCTTCTCTCTCTCTCTCTCTCTCGCTCTCTCTCTCTCTCTATCTATCTATCTATCTATCCGTCTGTCTATCTTTCTATCTATCTATCTATCTATCTATCTATCTATTTTTCTATCTATCTATCTATCTATCTATCTATCTATCTATCTATCTATCTATCTATCTATCTTTCTTTCTTTCTTTCTTTCTTTCTGTCTTTATGTCTGTCTGTCTCTCTATCTGATTGTTCTCCTAGCTGTCTATTGGTCTATCTTTTTGTATATATATCATCCTAGATTTCAGAGATTCATAAATCAATACATTTTGTAAGACCACCTCCTATAATCTCCAGCAACATATAAATATTTTCAATTTATATTTAACAATTCTTGTTTCGTTAATTTTTCAGTCTTGTCTTTTTTTCAGTAACGTTGTATTTTCTGTAATAGTTGTCCTGAGGAAACATGGAAATAGTTTCACTTCGATGTTTTAGAGTGAAGAGGCTGTTTATATTTCATTTATTCATGCATATAGAATATATAGCATCACCTGGCAAGTCCTGCAATGTTCCTAGTGTTGTCAGGCAATTCTTGTCAAAGTTTGGCACAATTTCTTTGCTAAACTAACTGATTTTTGGCACGAATTCCAATATTGTTTCATACCAAGGGAAGAATCATGTATATATATGTATATGTAGCTGATCAATCTGAAAGAAAATATCAGATCTGTTTATCGAGGTGTAAAGCAATGGAGAGAAATATGTAAAAATTTTGTGTGGGGGTTGGAACGAGAAAAGGTGGGGGGGGGGGTGATAAAGAGAAGGAGAAGAAATGGAATAATAGTAAGGGGGATAATGTAAAATGAGAAGGTGCGGAATGATAAAGAAGTGGTAATGGGTGAGAATGTTGGTATTGACGATGGAAATGAAGATGCCATACTTAAAAATAAGACAAAAACCACTAAATTTTAGAATGTGAAGAAAGGAAAGAAAGAGCAGGTAGAATAAAACTATATAGGCATGTAAAAGAAAATATTTGGTATGTGGATATTGACCTGTTAAATACAAAGATGAATAGATAAAAGGAAAACTATTGACGAAATGCATAAAAATGTGAGAAAATTAAAGAGGGAAAGAGAGAAACACATGCACATAGAGTTATATGTTTGATCAATGTTGTTAAAATATTCTTTATAATGCTTTCTGCTTGAGTGTGACAAACGATAAAACAACTATCACATTTATAATACACTTTTATGGAGACGCTTTCCAACTTTCTCTCCTGTGTTTGATAGAAAACAGCGTCTGATCTTTAGTTGGTTGATTAAAGGAAGAGTTTCTACCGAGTTGCTCGGACCGTAAGAATCAGAGTTCAAATATTCATGAAACACGTCTCTGACATCTTAAAAAACATAAAGGGGGAATTATACATTGAGAAATTCAATCCTAAACACATTCGGCCGAATAAAAGAAAATGGCTGCGTAAAAAGGCAACAAATGGAACAACGATCAAACAAGAAAAACTGAAAGAGTAAACCACAACCATCAATATCCATATTAAGGTTAGGTATAAGAAAATTACAGGTGATATTTCCTCTCAAAATAGATCTACTAACTTCAAATTAGCTAAGAATAAACTAGAGAGAAATCTTTCATATGGAAACCGACCTCATAGAGCATAAATCTTTACATAAACTTAATTTATATTACAAAACCACTTGTATGTTCCCTGCCGCTAAGAACAATTTTAAAACACAGCAAAAATCCGAAAGGTGTATAAGCATTTACCATAAAATAAGCATATATATATAATTATATATATATATATATATATATATATATATATATATATATATATATATATATATATATAGATATATATATATAATTATAATTAAGGGTATCTAAAAGATACCATCATGCTAGATATAGCAGTCAAAACTTGACTCTAAAATCACATCAAATATTCATACAGCACCAGGAGAGAAGACAATAATTTTTTGTTACTTTATTTTGTCTCTTTGTCTTCTCTCCTGGTACTGTATGAATTGTTGATGTGGTTTTACAGTCAAGATTTGACTGCTATCTCTAGCATGATGGTATCTTTTAGATACCCTTAATCATAATTTTAATTATAATTATTACTTATGAGATTGTTATTCCCATGCCCGAAAATCCACAAAATCCGGAGAGTTAGGTGAGCGTTCCCTGAAGGAAGAGAGTATGACTGTTTTAGTATAGACATTCTTCCAAACTGCATCAGTACAAATTTTGTTTTTGTCTGCCCATTGACTCACAGCATATACATCAGACTGGAGTTGAGTTCGGTCATCTTCTTCATTGATGATTTGCTGGAGCTTAGTGTCATCAGCAAATATTTTCACTTTGCAGTGATTTACGACGCTGGAAAGGTCCTTTATGTAAATTATAAAGAGGTGCGGGCCCAAGACAATCCCCTGAGGTACACCAGTGGTGACTTATACTGGGCTTGAGTGGACTCCATCGACCACAACTTCTTGTATTCTATTCGTCAGAAAATACTTAATCCAGTGTAGACGTTTTCCACGGATTGCAACATTTCCCAATATTGAGAATAAGATATTATGATCAACCCTGTCGAACGCTTTACTGAAGTCAAGATATATGACATCAGCATTCGAACCTGTTCCCAAGGCTTTAAGTTTATCTTCAATGTGGTGTAAGAGCTGTGTTAGACAGTCCCTGCCACAGCGAAAGCCAGGCATTTAGGAGTGTGTGGGTCTCCAGGAAGTCAGATATCCTTGATCTTATCACTTTAATGATGTTGGATGTAAGTCAAATCGGGCGATAGTTGACTGCGAAGGATCTATTTCCCTGTTTGAAAACAGGGATGACACACTGGGATAGGAGCTGTTTCGGTATATAACCTGAGTCTAAAGAATTTCTCCAGAGGTTGGTCAGAGCGACTGCAAGTTGATGTTTACATTCCTTCAGGAGACTTGCGGGGTATCTATAAGGGCCTACCGCAGAATAGTATTTGATCTCATGTTTTGCTGCTATGATATCCGAGGCATTGAAGGTTATGTCCGAAATTTTGTGCTGGGAATGAACTTCGTTCGCTTCCTGTCAATATCAGTGGGATCACTAAAGACAACATCGTGTTCGGGAATGCCGTTATCATCAATCAATGGCCCAATGGGTGAGACAGCGGTTCTATGCTCATTTGCATAAGAATAGAACACTTTGAGATCTGTTTGATGTTTTTGATTACCCACAGTTCCTCCGCAGGTCTTTGATTTTCAATGGAGGTTTTCATGTCGGTCTGCCGATGAAGTTTGTCCATATACAGCCTTTTCATTGTTGTTGAATGTGGATGTTGTATGTGGGAGTATTTTAATTGGTTGAATTTTGATTGAGTCTTTTGATGCGCCTGATGAGTGTTTTTGTTTTCTTTTTAGGGAGCCGGATTCTGCTTGTGTCAGTGGATTTCGTAGAAGTGTGTTTTGAGTATGTATAGGTGACAATGTTCTCAAAGTGTTGCCATACGGTCTCAACGTCAGTGGAACTGAGAGTGAAAGGCCAATCGATGTAAGACAGATCCCTTCTGATTGCTCCCCAGTCCGCTTTGTGGAAGCTTATGTTGTCCAATGAGTGCCGTGGAGTGGGAATGGCTGGTTTGGTTTTGATATGCTGGGAATTAAAATTGCAGAGTATCGTGTCGTGGTCTGAGAGGAGACTTTTTCCAACTGAAATAATGTGGACGGAGCTAGAGTGGTTGGTTAATATTAGATCCAAGATCGTTTTATTCTGTCTTGTTGGTTCTTCTCTAAATTATTAATATATATATATATATATATATATATATATATATATATATATATATATATATATATATATATATTGATGTGCGTGAATATATACATGTATGTATATATATATACCATGATGAAATACCACAATGTATAGGAAATACGTATTCGCCTTTATATATTTAATCCTTGATTATTGAACACTCAGTATTTCATATATTCAATAAGACATTCAATACTTTATTTCATTGTACCATCCATTTTTATATTATATATTGTATATTCCATATTCTATATCTCACATTAATTTTACAAGAATATAAATAAAACATAAAAAACAGACATAGTTGAAACTATCTTAAATAAAATAATATATTCGTCTATACACAATCATACAAAACCCATTTTGTTGTATTTATTTTTACTCACACACACACACACACACACACACACACACACACACACACACACACACACACACATACACACACACACATATATATATATATATATATAGTTTTTTTTAAATCAAAACTTTGTATATATATATAAAGTTTAACCTTTTATTCTTAATAATTTTTTCTTTCCTAATTTTTTCATTCATAATTTTTTCCATTCATAATTTTTTCATTCATATTTTTTATTATTACGTTTGTAGAAATAAATAATCTTGTATTTTTCTATTATTCAATTGATCTTTAATCATAATTAAATAAACGTCTTTAGCTTTAAATAGTATAGCTTTAACTATTACACCGGTTAAATATGTACTAATTTTATCTTCATTATTATTTTAAACTTAAACTTCGTTCAACTTGTATTTAAAACAATGATAATTTAAAACAATGATAATTTAGGTAAGATGTTTTTTGTATATAATATACATGTTATTATTATGGATGAAGGGATGATTATTGAATGGTTATTATTTTGATATTATGATATTTTTTAAATAATTTTTCTATCTTTATATAAGTATATCATATTAATTCATTTGGTACTTATTGTTGGTTGAGATATATATCTAATTATTGTTCTACTTACGATCTGACGAGTAGCTATATTTTTGAATAGAACTTATTTTAGATAATTTCAATTGATTTTAATCGATTTAAATTTCTTTTCTATTTGAAAATTGGTTATGAAACACGTGTAATCTTTTTATTATATTTATCTTATGATATTTACTTTACTTTATATTATACTCATTTATTGTGCTTTTAATTATTAATTTTTCTATATGTGATAGTGGATTTTCATCGATGAGTTCTTGAAAATTGGTTATTTTCCCTAAAACTATATATATTTTATATATACTTTATCTATAAGGCTCAATTTAATTTTTTATAAATTGATTTTAATTGAGTTTTTTACCTGTAATTTTGGATTTTGTCCCTAATAATATTATTATTATTATATATATATATATATATATATACGCATATATACATAGAATAAGTACTACGCTCACAAAGAATAAATACTTGAGTCGATTTCTTCGACTACATGTGGTGCTCCACCATATGGCCGCAGTCACATGACCGAAGCAAGTAAAACAATAAACAAACTATCCCATTTTAATCCCAAACAACACCGGGTACTCTGCTAGTATGTACATAATTTAATGTATATATATTTGTTGTGTGTGGTGCATGGTCATACCTATATCTATGTATGTATATCTATATATACACTCCGACATAAAACTTATAAACTTCTAAATATGCGAGGGTTTGTACGTGTTGTTAAGTACTTTTTTGTTTCTGAATATGTTTATTTTCTCATCTAAATACAATAATGTAAGTGAGATTTAATGTTTACTAACGATATATGTGTATGTATGTATGCATGTATGTATGTATGTGTGTATGCGTGTGTGTGTGTATGTATATGGTTATATAAAAATGGTTGGTTCTGCCCCTCAGTTTCAATATACTTCAGTTCCATTTGTTAAATCAATTCATTCACGGTCAATTAAATAATTGAACTAATACAATTATAGTTCTTTGCTGCTAGCTTTGCCGGCGTCATATTCATGAGTAGTCACTTGGAGAGGCGCAGTCATGTACACACCAGGGCCAAGAATGGATATTATATTATTTTCGATTCCTGCTTTCTAATTTTTGCGGGATATGATTTATTTAATTATTTAAATATTTATTTGTTAGTTGGTATTTACTTTAGGGTAAAACACTATTATCTGAACTTGGCATTTCTGCAGCTTTTACTGATTTATCAAACACTTACGCTGTTATTAGTATATTGTTAGAAATAGCCAAATAATACTCTGTTCATAGTAAGTAAAACATCGATTTATTAAGAATGTTTCATTCAGTTTGCATCGTTATTTTATTCTGTACACAGTTGTGAATTAACCAACAAATTCAGACAATCTGCCATTCGCTCTATTATAACATATTGCTTTCTTTGTATTGTACTTAATGTAAGTATATTTCAAAATGTCAAATATATATACTGCAGTATTCGTTCGGGGATAACATTTCTTATACATGTAGTGTGTTAGAAAAAGAAAACACATATTACTTCTATAGCAGATGAAACACACGAGAACACTGGATGTGCATTCATACTTCGTTGGGTTTTGTCAATAGCATGTACACGCTGATAACTACATTTAAGACGAAATCCATCGTTTTCAACACAAAAAAAAGAACACCGGTGTAATAATTAACTGCCCGACTGAATAATAATGCTTTATATGTATCAATATCAGTATTAGGTTAAAAATAGCCACCATTGTATCATAACTAATATAAACAGATGTATCGTAACTAATATAAACAGATGGTGAACTCATAAATTTACTGCGGTATTCGTCCGCAGATTTTATCCATATGAATTAACTTGAGTTTTAGTCACTCAATCGTTAATTTAGATTCTTGGAAAAATAATTTTCTTCACAATGGGCAGGAGTGGCTGTGTTGTAAGTTTGCTTCTCAGCTTCATGGTTCCGGGTTTAGCCCCACTGCACAGCATCTTCCGTATGTGTCATCTACTCTAGCCTTGGGACGATCAACGCTTGTGAGTGGATTTTGTAAACGATAATTGAAGGAATCCTGTCGAATACATATATATATATATATATATATATATATATATATATATATATATATATATATATATATATATATATATATATATATATATATATATATATATATATAAAGTACAATTGAGGATACATAAACTTCAGAAGGATAAAAATATCGAAGATTAGACTTGTTGAATACCTAATAATATAGGCACACACATATTATTATTAATATTACTATTATAAAAACAAAGAGAGAAAATGGAGATAGATTAATAAAAATTTATTAATATATTGATAAATCCTATAATTGTTTCTATTCATCGCTCATAGTATAAAATCAATCAAATTTAATTTAAATTAATTAGATCAATTTGGTTAATTATTACTAGTTAGAGTATCATCAGGGAAGAACGTATAAAAAATATTTATGTATATCATATTTAAAACATAATGGAAATATTAAATGGTTATTTTTTAATTATGATATATATAAATTTCTTCGTACATTCTTCCCTGTTGATATTCTGGCTTGTAATAATTAACCAGACTGATTAAATTAAATTAAATTAAATTTGATTGATTTTATACTATAAGCAACTAAGTGATGAATTGAAACAATTGTCAGTTTTTTCAAATTAATAAGTTTTTATTTATCTTCTTGGTTTATATATATATATATATATATATATATATATATATATATATATATATATATATATATATATATATATATATATATATATATATATATATATATATATATATATATATATATATATAAGTGTCTCCACGACCACTTGACAGTCGGTGATCGTATGTTTACGCCTCCGTAATCTAGCTGTTGGCGAGATGAGACCGATTGAATAAGTAACTGACTAAACATTTAAGTATTTGGGTTGATACATTCGACCAAAAATACTTCAGTGTGGTACTCCAGCATGGCCGCAGTCTCGGCTGGGCTAATCCCAACTTGACGTGTATTATTACGTTTGCGCAAAATATATTTCTCCTTTATGTCATCTACGCATTATCTATTACCTCAAGTCTTCCCGCACCCTGTACTTCAGTTATCTTAGATCTCTCCATTCTCATGTATATCTTCCGCTATGAGACTTAACTGTTTAGCCACAGACTTGCAACCGCTTCGATTTAGCTGCTCTCTTGAAAGTCTAACTGACATAGGTCGAAACCATTTTTAGATTAGTTCTCTCTCTTAGTGGAGTTTACGCTGTTACAAGTACTGGAGCCAACTGTCCGGTGTTTGACGATATCTTTTCTCAGCCTTCCAACTAATCTCTTAGTCTCTTCAAAGGTCATAAACACTCACATACGTCTTAGCTAATACATTAAAAAGAAAATAATTTATATCATTAGGTATTTAGCTGTTCCCGAGAATGATTCCCAGTACATACAAATAAAAATGGGTTTATTTACAACACAATATATTACACAGCATAACAAAAAAGCCTTTTGGTATTTCAAAACTATTTTCATTAAAATCAACATGAAAGAAAATGCAGTAAAAACAGTGTGGGGGAAAAGAGTGATGCAAATTCTTTAACCACACTCTTGCTACAAGTTCTTCCAGCGTTATCGCTGCCTTATAAATGTCGTGTGGGCTGGCGACAAATAATGTATCACTTCTTATTCAGATCGTTTCTTCTTGCTCATACATAATATTTTATTTATAATTATAAATTTGAGTCAAACGCCCAGAGTTTGATGTTGAACACGTACGTAGCTGACTTAGAACGGGGAAGCTCGTTTCTTATATGGCAGTAAATGACCATATATTGTCATATACTGAGATCTATCAATCTTGTTTATTGTTTTTGTATGGAACATATATTTTTTTCACCTCTTAATCAATAAGAAATGCAATACCCATTATGCATTATGTGGGTTCTTCCACTATCGTGAAGGAATCCTTGATTGGAATTCTCGCTCCGGTGATTTTAACAGCTTGGGCACTGATAAATACACCCAAAATTCCACTCATTTTGTGGAATTAGCGAGTAACGAGTCAATTCTGGCTACCAAATAGGCCATATTGAGTTTCAACGTAGAATGGAAAAGCTGCAAAGAAATAGCTCAAGGAATCCGATCAGACTTATATACAATTACTCCAAGACAGTGCTTTATATTGAAATTTTTTGTCAGGCGGTACAAATGACATGTCAAAATTTTCCTCAGCAGGATTAGAACGCAAGGAGGGGAAAGTTGGAATAAAAACCGGTAATTATTATGTATGTCTCTCAAATATTGCTACTAATTCGCTACTTACGACTTTTCCATTTCCGTAAATTAGAAATTACCTATATTTTAGAACACGATTATCTCCCTTCTTCGACATTAGATCCAAGCAAACGGGTTTTGATTAGTGAAATATCTTTGGGGCCAAAATAGACTTGTGAGGAAATTTGTGATTTGAAGTTACAAACTTTAGTAGTGCGATTAAAGTTTCTCCCCCAGAGGCAGGGATATCATGCGCCGTCGAAATTTAAATGATTTCCATATGGAATACTCATTCTTCGTAATTCTCCTTCCTTGTAATGCACTTCAAAATATAAACTTTATTTCTTATATGAAGCGTAGGAGTGGCTGTGTGGTAAGTAGCTTGCTTACGAATCACATGGTTCCGGGTTCAGTCCCACTGCATGGCACCTTGGTCAACTTTTACTATAGCCTCGGGCCAACTAAAGCCTTGTGAGTGGATTTGGTAGACAGACACTGAAAGAAGCCCGTCGTATATATGCATGCATATATATATATATATATATATATATATATATATATGTGTGTGTGTGTGTGTGTGTGTGTGTGTTTGTGTTTGTCCCCCCAACATCGCTTTACAACCGATGCTGGTGTGTTTATGTCCCCGTAAATTAGCGATTCGGCAAAAGAGACCGATAGAGTAAGCCCTAAGCTTACAAAGAATAAGTCGATTTGCTCGACTAAAAGGCGGTGCTCCAGCATGGCTACAGTCAAAATGACTGAAACCAGTAAAAGAGTAAACAAGCGAGTAATTACTTATCTGACTGAGCTTTTGAGTTGATGCTCATATGTAAATGAGTATGCGTGTGTGCATTCGCTTGTGCGTGTGTATGCGCGTGGTTGCGAACTATTAACATGCCTTTGCAGGCGAGTAAATGTATATTGTTTTATTCTGGAAATGAATAATGAAGACGCAATATACGTCAATTTACACTGTCAGTATCACAGTGCAGATTAAATAAAATATCAACGAATTCAGAAGAAATAGAGAGAAGGAGAGGGAGAAGGGTAGACAGAGAACGAGAGAGAAAGACAAGGTGGGAGAAGCAGTGAGAATTAGTGAGAGATAATGAATGAGGGCGGTGGTGGGAGAAATATATTATGTGTTAGTGTGTTGTGTGTGTATACAGCAGTAACTACACTGAAAATAGATGCAATACTTCAATTTAATCGTTCTGAAAACTAAAGATCAAATTAGATAGCTATCTTATACCAGCTAGTTTGATTAATTTCGTCTCTTAAAATTTAAAACATTCTGTACGACATATAATTCACTGCTGGAAGCTAGAAACACAAATCATAAACAATTGAATGAATGGTTTAAATTAAGACTAATAATTGTAATAGCAATAATAATAATAATAATAATAATAATAATAATAATTATAATAATAATAATAATAATTGTAATAATATTAACAACAATAATGAGAATGTTAATGAAAATAAGTACTACTACTGCAACTGCTACTACTACATCTACAACAATAATTAATAATCTAAATAATAATTATTTCTAATATAGGCACAAGAATAAGAATTGCAAGTATAAAGGATAACAGTAAGAAGACGAAGAAGAAGAAGAAGAAGAAGAAGAAGAAGAAGAAGAAGAAGAAGAAGAAGAAGAAGAAGAAGAAGAAGAAGAAGAAGAAGAAGAAGAAGAAGAAGAGGAAGAAGAAGAGCAACAACAAAAACAATCTCGACAACCACAATGATAATAACAATGAAAACAATATAAATAATTCTAATGTAGGCAGAGGAATAATAATTACGAGAAGAAAGATTAATAACAACAACAACAACAACAACAACAATAACTATAATAATAATAATAATAATAATAATAATAATAATAATAATAATAATAATAACAAAAGCGATGAAAACAATAGTGATGATAAATATAACAACTGCTGTTACTCATTAATATAAATTTAGAAACGAAAAAAAAAAAAAGTAAATACAATTAAATTGAAAAATCCAGTATTAAATCTAAAATACATTTTAAGAAACACTAATTAAGGATTTTTCCTTCCACATGCGCAGTCGCATACTGATATTTACTTTATTTTCGGTAATCTAGAATATATATATTTTTAATGTTTTTATTTTGTATATATATATGTCTTCTTTTTTTTCAGTCTATTTTTCATCATTTCACTATTCTTTCAAACGGACACAAACCCTTTTCTCTGTATATGTGTGTGTATAACTGTATGTCTTTGTGTATGTGTGTGAACGTACGTATGCGTTTGCGTTTGTGGATGAGTATACGCGAGGGTGTGTTTGAGCGTGTTTGTGTAACTGTGTATGTATGTGCATCTGTATTTATACGTTCTCTTTATACGTACGTGTGTATATGTATGTGTACGCGTGTGTACGTTTGTGTGTGCAAATTTGCGCTTGTAAATGTGCGTATGTGGTTCTCTATTTGTGTTTGTGCACGTACGTATATGTGTTCGCATGTGCCCGTTCGCTTCTGTATGTGAGCGTCTGCGTGTGTTTGCACGTTTGTGTATGTGGCTGTAGGTGTGCTTGTGTGTGTATATATATATATATATCTGAGTTTCTACATGTGTGTGTACTTGTGCTTTTGCGTATGTGTATGTATGCATATATATACATATATGTATGTGGTGTGTGGGTGTGTGTATGTGTGTGTGTATGTGTGTGTGTGTGTATGTGTGTGTGTCTGTGTATGTGTGTGCATGTGTGTTTTGTTTTCACTTTCAGTCTAAGCTATATTTCTCTTCCTGTGTCATGTATTATTTAGAATTAACAATTCACCATACATGGCATAAAACAGAACGTTTGCAATATGATTGTGTTATTTTCTATTTATTTTATATTATTTCATTTTATTTATATATTTCTCTAATATATTTCTGACATTTTTTCTTTATATATTTATTCACGTTCTTCGCTATTTGGTGCAATACTTTCTCTACGTAGCACTGAAAATCAATAAATCTTATAACGCTAATTGTTTTTTCTTTCTAATTTCTCAATTTTTCACTCTCTGAATTTTATTGATTGTCCTCCCTACTTTATTTCTTTCTTTCTTCCCTTCTATTTTTTTTTCTCTCTCTCTCTCGGCTGTATTTTTGTTTTTTAATTGTTTGTCACTCTAAAAAAAAAAAAAAAATCTTCCTCAGTTGTGCTGCGTACATTTACGGGATAGTGAAGCGCTTATAATAGCGTTTATGAAAGGTGTAGGAGAGGACGACGGCGACCACGATAATGATAATGATGAAGATGATTATCATGATAATCATGATGATGATGACTATTAGTAGGAGGAGGAGGATGTGTATATATGCTGTTACCACTGTTAATAGTTTGGGTACGATAATGATGATGATGATGATGATGATGATGATGATGATGATGATGATGATGATGATGATGGTGGTGGTGGTGGTGGTGGTGGTGGTGGTGGTGGTGGCGACCGCCATCAAAACAACAATGACGACGGCAGTAACCATGATAGTGATAGTTATGGTGGTGGTGAGGTGATGGTGGCAATGGTGATGACGATTGTATTGGTAGTGGTCGTCGTGAAGATGACTATATTGAAGCTTGCGTCGATGATGATGATGATGAGGATGATGAAGATGATGAAGATGATGATGATGATGATGATGATGATGATGATGATGATGATGATGATGATGGAGATCATGAAGAGATGTAAGAGGAGGAGTTCGAAGATGAAGGAGAGGAAGATGGAGAAGGAAGAGTAGGAGGAGAAGGAAAATTACGAGTAGAAGGAGGAATTTGAGGAGAAGGAGGAGTACGTTCTTTTGATGACATATTTTCCATGCCCTGAAAAGATTTACATTTAAACAATGTATTTGGCAAAAACTTGTTTTGAGAGGATCTAAGAGACTCTGATCGCTATTGAGACTACCGAACACGTGTTGGGGGAATCCTCTGTCTCAACGACATCTGATTCAATGTAAATTATATTTTCACAGTGAGAAATAATTTAATGCATTTTTATTTAGCATATTTCAAAAGATATTTGTTTACACAGTGATGCAAACAAGTATAATACTTTGCATATACGTGTATATAAGTGCGTGTATATATGTATATATGTATATATATATATATATATATATATATATATATATACACATACATACACACGTGTGTATATATGTATATATAAATATATATATATGTATATGTATGCATATATATGCATATGCATATATACATGCATACACATATATACATGCATATATTTATATATGTACATACATTTAAACATACGAACATATATAGATTTACGTGCAAAGCGGTGGTAGTGGGAATATTTCTTTCTCAATTAATATTGTTACGTCCACGTTAAACTACTAATTAATTCCGAAATTTTGATTAATTACAAATTTACTTAAATCTACACGAACAACGAGCAGGTGTTCAAAGTCCACAAAGATTTTGTTTCATTATAATCTGCACTCGCAATTACTTCAAGTCTGGATACTGGACCAGTTGTAAATACGAGACACAAACATTTGTGCAACAAAAGCGTATTAGTATTAGCCGCAAAACTAGGTGCAGTATTGCACTTTGTATCCTGAATTAATAACAACAACAACAACAACAATAATTATAATATTTGAGATTTAATGAAACTGAAAATAGGTGGATAAAGAAAAGAATGCATGGACAATTTCATAGAGATGTTGATGATAAGTCAGACAGAGAATAATGATGGCTATAGATGACTGAAAATGATTTGAAACCGGAAATGGGGGCTCTAATCTGTGCTACCCAAGGGCAAGCATTAAGAGCCAATTACATCAAATACAGAATTGATAAAACATCAGAAAGTGATAAGTGCTGAATTTATGGACAAATTGGTGAAACCGTATGGCATAATACCAGTCACTGTACACCACTAGCCCAGACCAAGCACTGCTTGGAACTTCAGGAATTCTTCGCGGGTTTCCAGAAGCATGGCAAGTAAACAAGTGTCACCTTAGTCTGCTGGCTGTGGTCAGCTGACACTCTCCATCAGACCGACTAAAATAAGCTGTAAGTTTTCATATAATAATAATAATAATGATATAATGTTTTCAATTTTTGCCACAAGCGTAGCAATGTTGGTGGAAGAGATGAGTCGATTACATCGACCCCAGTGTTCAACTGGTATTTAATTAATCTACCCCGATAGGATGAAGACAACGTCGGTCTCGGCAGAATTTCAACTAAGACTTAGCGACGGGGTATGTATTGCTAAGCATTTTAGCCAGCGTGTTGAAGATTCTGCCAGATCGCCGCCTTAATAATAATAATAATAATAATAATAATAATAATAATAATAATAATAATAATAATAATAATAATAATAATAATAAGAAGAAGAGGAAGAAGAAGAAGAAGAAGAAGAAGAAGAAGAACACCTACATGAACTTCTAACTTGTTGTCTCTTGAGGTCTCTGGGTGAGACTTGGATCCAACTTGTACAAATGCAAAACAAAAGTCAAACATAAAATAATAATAATAATAATAATAATAATAATAATAATAATAATAATAATAATAATAATAATAATAATAATAATAATAATAATGCTGGAAAGAACATGTAGAATACGAAATAAATGTTATGATATGAGATTCGAGGAATTGAAACAAAGAATAGTTGCAACCAAAGCAAAATTGGAAAGATATGACAATAGAGAAAAATTTCAGACAAAACATTTTTTGAAGCAAATCAGAAGCTGTTTCAGGAACTAAATGTGTAAATACACGTTACAGTAATATCATATGCAGAGGAAAGCAAGGCATTCTGGAGAAGCATCTGGGATCAATCTTTAGAGCATAATGATGAAGAGGATAATAATAATAATAATAATAATAATAATAATAATAATAATAATAATAATAATAATAATAATAATAATAATAGATGCCATGATGCAGTACCCGGCCATGTATTGAGGGGAATTCGTTGTAGTATGAGTAATACGCCTGTGGAATCATGGGTGTTTCCTTTAACACCTTTAGACAAAATTCATTCAGGAACCTGTTGAGTAGGATGAATTGCTCGAGTTAATGAAAATTCTAACAGCCCAACGCAACTGCATGCGCTATCTCTCTTCATATGAAATCATCATGTCGCGCACACGTGTTTGTGATGCACGCACCTCGTGTTTCCTTATCAGACTGATAGCCCTCACCGGTATATTGGGCTTCGAATATTTGTACCCAACGTCACTTTAATGGCATGCTCTACTATCGCACTCAATAATAATAAAAACACCACCACCAACAATAATAATAATGCTAAGAATGGTGATGGTGATTACATTTTTGGTAAAAAAATAAAGCAGCAATTTTAGGAGTGGCCAAATCGTGTACATAGATCCCTTTACTCAACTAGTACTTCATATTATTCACATGGAAAGGATGAAATGCAAAGGTGATTTCGACAGAATTTGAACTCAGAGCGCAATGAGACGGCATTAACCATTTTATCTGACTCGCTATCTACTCCGCCAGCTCGTAGACTTTTAAACATTC
Organism: Octopus bimaculoides; assembly: GCF_046866305.1. NCBI lineage: Eukaryota > Metazoa > Mollusca > Cephalopoda > Octopoda > Octopodidae > Octopus > Octopus bimaculoides. The sequence continues at coordinate 140,951,456 of NC_142929.1, forward strand.
CAAATTTTAGCAAAAATTCAGTAATTTGGCGGCGGAGATGGTATCAGTCAGTAATACCAACCTTCCTATTTCAGTGGTAATTTATTTTATTGTCCCCAGTGGATATAAAAGCTAGGTCGAATTTTAGGCTATTTGAATTCAGTGCATAAATTTCATTTTCCCGACCCTCTATCGCTTCAGCCAAAATCATTTGTTGAATCTCCATACTTTTTTTCCAGTAGTTGAGAGAAAGGCAGAACGGTCGGTAACATCCAATGTCATTTTCAAGAATTCAAAATAGGATAAGAGGAAAGAAGTTTTATCCTTTAACCGTAGACCTACTCTAAATGCTTGAATGAGAGCGAGCGAGCGAGAGAGAGAGAGAGAGAGAGAGAGAGAGAGAGGGGGGGAGAAAGAGAGATGTCTTATGGTATCTGAATATACGGCTGGTGGTCATCAACCTGCTGACTGAATGCTATGATACACCTATCTTCGATTCGTACAAATGAGTGTTCCCTCTACCAAAAACACGTTAAAAATTAAGTCAATGATCAATGAATAATACAACATACGGAAAAGTCATGTTTCATTTAGAGACAACAAAGCATTGTGGATAATCAATGGGGGACTGTTTTGCACTTCAAGCATAACCGTTCGCTGATAGCCCACGCATATTATCGAAGATCTATTCGTGATAAGCGTAACGTGATATCCTGCTTAGTGATGACTGAATCAGTGACAAACGAGGTTAGATATATTATGATATACCATACAAAAAGAAAATATTTGTAGTAGAAATTAGAAAGGAAAACCTAAATCGCTTCGTATAGCTCAAATTGATAGGGTTTCATTGTAGAGTATCATATACGTTCACATACCAGCCAATATCTTCATTAGAGAATGGAACCCAAATCGGAATTTTATTCTATTTGGACTTACAATCCCCTTAAAATATATCATATAAGCTAAATCTATATTTCTCTTGAATATAACACTTATTCACATTATTATAGGAATATACTTTAAACATCATTGAAGTCAATAATGGTTTCCAGAAATATGAGAAAAGAAAATCGTGTAATTTTTCACATCTCTAGAATATTAAGCCCGCGTTTAATCAAAATTTTTCAATGTTAATTGCCTGTTATTGTGCATGGATTCCCTTTGACCAAACGAGTTTTCTGTATCGAACTGAATTAATCTTCATTCTTCTTTTTATGGGCCTCTTTACCAGTTTGGAGCAGGCAGAAAATAATAATATAACCTCATATCACATTTCTTATATAAATTTGGTTTTTGAATTTATGCCTGGATAACCATTCGTAAATACACTGAAATAATAAATACATCAGCAATGAAAAACGAACAGCATGCCCGAACAATTAGAGATATGCACATATACACTAATAAGTGTGGATGCATACATAGAGATGTATGCATTGGCATCTCTCCTACTCTCTCTCTCTCTCTCTCTCTCTCTCTCTCTATATATATATATATATATATATATATATATATATATCTCAATGCATACATATATACTCTCACATTCACATACACTTCCACCCTCATACACACGCATTTGTACAGGTATATATATATATATATATATATATACCTGTACAAATGCGTGTGTATGAGGGTGGAAGTGTATGTGAATGTGAGAGTATATATGTATATATATATATATATGTATATATATACATGTATATATATTCATATATATATATATATATATATATATATATATATATATATATATATATATATATATATACATACATACATACATACATACATAAAATACACACACCAACACAAACACACATGTACACACACACATATATGGAATTAAGTACGTATAGAAATCTATGTAGTTGTATATCTATATAGATATACACGCGCACACACGCATATCATACACGTACACACAAACACGCACATAGATATTTATATATTCCATAAATAGAATGTCGAAAAAAAATAATACCGACAAATAAATAAAAGACCACGTAAAAATAAAACGAAGAAGTTAACAGTAAAATAAAATAAAACAATAAAAATCACAGAAAATAAATATCCAATGAAAAATTCAAAGTTGGGAAAGTAGTAGAAATGTGAAAGGTTTAAGGTTACTGGGGGGATAACGTTTTTATGTGATAAATTGTCAGGTCAAATTCAACATAGCGATATTTTATTTCTATGACATTTAGGTTCGATATTTCATTTTCTATTCAGGATCATTCATTTGGAAAGGAGCCAACAGAGAAGAGCAGATTGAATTATGAATTCTATCAAAGAAGTCGTCTAAATATTTTACCGTAGACATTAGGTTTTATTACTTTCTGATCATCTCAACTCTATGGCTCGTTTGCTTTATATCGATTGAAGCATTATTTCATATTTTCGTTTAAATTACTTCCATTCTTCCGAAATATTGTTTTTCCATCACAGGTCTCCTCTCTCCTCCCTTCTTATCTTCTTCCCTCCTTGCGCTCCTCCCCTCGCTACTTGCTTCATTGCTGACTTACTGTAATTTCATTATGTCACAACATTTGAAGTTATGGTCGCACACACGCACACGCTTACACACAGCGCGTGCACAAACACATGCATCACGCACACACACACACACATAGATTTATACATATATAAATATTTACTATTTACATATATGTGTATGTTTGTATGCGTGTATGTGCGTGATATAAATATATGTATTTGATATAAATGATATATGTATCATATATTGCAAGTCTGTCTGCGTGCGCGCGAAGTGTCGGTGTGTGTGCAACACTTCATCTCTCCCTCTGTTTTAAGAATTAGGTGACTTCAGCCACGTGTATGTGCATATATACACACACAAACACAAACTGACTTTCAAACGAAATTTCTGTCTATGAAGTTCTACACATAAGTCATTGTAAAACGCAAGGTTGTGCTCGAAGACCGCTGCCGAGAGGATAGAATGAGTCTGAAACCGTCACAGATTTGTACGAACTGAATTGCCTCACTGGTGAGCTGACACTGTGTCCTGTAGATTTAATACAATGTTTAAGTGACATTACTCAGAATATTCAAAATACATGACATGATCGTGGTAAACAAACGTATAGTGTTTTATTAACCTTTGTTTCATGAATTTCCATTCGACCTTAGGTCGATATCAGTTTTCAGTTTTTCTCGGTGATTGAAAACTAAGCAAAGTGAAGTACTGTTTCATCTTCATTCTGTGACACTGAGTCATAAATATTAATAACGTCTATTAATGATATATATTACTACTAATATCTATTATTAATTATAGAGATTATTAATAATAGATCCAAGATCAGAAGTATTTTCTCTGTGTAGCCGAATCAATGGTTTGAGTAATATTTCGCTTTATAAAAATGTTACCATATATTAGTATACATTTATACACATTTATTAGAGGAGCGGTGCAAATTAAAATGATTTTAACGACGGTCAACAATGGCATTCAGTCGACTTTTCATTGATTAAATATCGAATCATAATTAATTGAGTACTGAACGGGATAATATTAAGTTTCCTATTTGGATTGAACACCTAAATTAAATATGACGTTTTATTTATGTAGTTTGTATATTTAGCAATAATATAAGTAAACATCGTTATTTATAAATAAGACAACAGTCACAAAATGTTAATTTTCTCTAAGTTTTATTTATTGGAATATAAAAATTAATGCAGATTTAATTTACCGGGTCCTCACGACAATATCGGTATTTAACAATTATTAGTAAATGTTTGGTTTTAAGGTGGTACCAAGTCACACACGACTGTGTAAAAGACGGGTAGCATCTAGAATATTGCCAGGCGTTCACAGCACTCTATAACTAGACAAGGGTCTCTGCGGTAAAATAACCCTGGTTTTCCATTCAACGTTAGTTGACTGCAAGATCAACGATGAGCTGGGATTGAATCTGGATATTGGTGAAAGGAGTCTGCAGTTTCTTCTGGAGTCTTTCCAAATCTCATTCATATGGCAGCCATATGTGGAGGGAGAGGGATTTCTTTTTCCAAACAACTCCTATGGAGTCACTAACAACCGAACATATCCAAGATGCGCTAGGGTGATGAAACTACCCTACGCACAATCTTTTCAATTCCGTGCATTAGCAACTTGTAGAACAGGACGCGCAATTACGGTTACGCGTTGGCAAATTCCCGCTTTCCCCCGAGTTTATACAAAACATCGATGTGCCCCAACATTTGGTACGGAAGGAAAATAACTGTATCGCTGATTGGTGGCTGTAACGAAAGATGTATGATGCATTCTTCTGAAATGTTTGAAGGCAAGAATTTTTCTGGCTGGTAAAGCTCATATCAACAAATTCATGTACCACTTGAAAATGTATATAGAAGCATAGAAGAAGGGATGACAACTTGTATATTTATCGAAAGCTGGATAAGAGTTCCAGGAGTTGTGAGTTTGGATGGGCCAGCTTTGATTACAGCTTTTCCAGTTAGGAAGAAAGAAACAGGTAAAGGGCACTTTGATGTCTTAACGATGACTGGCTTATCCGGTTATGTTATATTCGTTTTCCGTTGAATTGCCCACAAAGGAATTCGTAGCTACTGGGGAATGTTTCTTATTGAAGATTTTGTTGCAATTTTATTTTTACACCCTTTGTTATATCATTTGTTGTATTGTTTGTTTCAGTGATTTCCTTTAGATTGAAAAAAACCCACATTTTTGTATTCTATTTGGTCCTGTTGTATAGTTCTCGATGTCTTGGATCACGATAAGCACCATCAGCACCACCACATCATCATCAACATTATGATTATTATTATTATTGGTTTGACTCAGGTTCAGTCTTATTCCTGGTAGCATTAACGTGGGAAGCGGGTTAGTACCTGTAACTTTAGGTATTCGCAGGTTTTCGACAGTCTTTCAAATGCTTAGAGCTTTCCGGGTAATCTTTGCTGTCACAAAAACAAAACATTGTAGGGGCTCTATAGAGCATTCTATTCCAATTTCCTTCAGTCATTTGTCTATATCTTTGACTACTGTTCCCAACGTGTGGTTTTGTATAAGCATGTATGCGCATCTTAAGTAAAAAATGTGTTTGTGTATATAAGCATGTGAATTGGATGTCAAAATCAATAATCTTTTTGACGCCAAAGATTAACGGGACTTTTGACACAGCACGTAACCATCTTTAAAGAAGGATGTATAAATACAATTCATGGCAGTAATCCTTAGCTAGCGACCTCTTGGAAATACAGGCCAACAACGCATGTTATAAATTCATCGGTATCGTATTCAACCTATTTCATGATATTTATTGTCATTTCATCATATTTTTGTGGCTGTATAATTAGTGCCATATTCCTTTGCTCTAGATTCTTTGTGTGCAAAGAGCAAATTCAGCTTTTACTAAAATGTGTTCTTCAGTGTATCTTCTATCAACGACTACGTCCATCAACGTGTGCTCATATTTTGTTCTCCAGTATATTAATTTGTATCACTCTTGTGATTCACGTCTTCGTTTATCAGGCATTATTGGTTGTTAAGTACCCTCGAGCAACAACAGAAAGCATTCATTTTGCGGTTTCATAAAGTATCGCACCAGCCTGATATTTTGAATAGGAAAGTTAATCGTAAGTTTCGCTCAACGAAATATACACACGTACAGTACATTCGCCTAGACCTAAGCTCCTCCTCTTATAAACCTTACTACAAGTCCAGCAAGAATATTTCTTATATACACAGTCTTGTCACCGCTTGTGCTATTTAAAAACCTGATAGCCAACATTTGTAACAGAATATCTAACCACTCTTCCTCTCAAGAAATTTTCGAGACGGCAGAACCGTACTAGAACAAAACTCTAGACAATAGTGGCTCTAAGGATCAATTAATATATATAACCCATCTAATAATAGTACAAATAAAAAGGATAGACCTAAAAATACATCTAGGAGAATAATTTGGTTCGTCGCCACTCCTTTCCTTTTCCGTTCATGTTAAAACCAGCATACATAAAAGAGTCCTGGCTCGCTGAGACAAACATTCTCCGGATAATCAAATGTACAGGAAAATATTCAACAGGCACTCAGTTAATTCATCAAATAGCTGATGCCACAATCTAAAAAAAAAAAAGAAACATCATTACATGCAAACACCACCAAGAGTCTATTTCCAGTTGTAAATGTCGAGATTCAGGAACCTGTCCTCTCGACCAGAGAAGCATGATCAAATCCGTCATATAGAGGCAGAAGTTACAGCAAGACTAGATAGTAACATAACTGGAAGAACAAACTACATCGGACTACGTGAAGGTGATTACAGAAATCTCTATGGCAACCACATATCTTTTTTCTGACACAGGAACAAAAGTAAAGTCACTAACTTGACTAGCCACGTATGGAGTTTGAAGTCTAACGTTACACCGCATGCAAGTCAATGCCATATGTCAACGGATCGCAAAAAAAAATGTAAGCTATGCGTAGCTGAAATAATAAAGATCCTTTACAGATCTAAGAATTCTACAGCACAGCTGAACTTCAGATTTGAAATTTTAGAGCTGCTGTAAGCATGTGGGCATGTTTCTGTTAGCAAATTGGAAACTACCACCCTCTCCGGATGGAGCAGCTGTACTACAAACTCTAGATTACTCTACTTTCAGCCTTATGCCTTTCCGGTGAAAAGGGACATAACTCAATTCCTTCATCTCGCTCTTTTTTGTTTTCTTTTTCGTTATCAGGTTTTTCAACCTTCCACCATCTTCTTTCTTCTAATCTTTTCTCGTTTTTTCTCCCATCCTATCGCCCTGGTTTTAGCTTGTTATGGATCGTGTGAAGGTATCAGACGGGTTAAAAAACGCTGCCTGAGCAGATTTCATCGCATGAAACTACTAGTCGCTCATATAAAATATACACTGTATTTATCAAATGATATTTAACTCTCATCAGATGGATTACCTTTTTTTGCTGATCTTACCATTACGAAATAGTTCACTATATATATATATATATATATATGTGTGTGTGTGTGTGTGTGTGTGTGTGTGTGTGTGTGTGTGTGTGTGTGTGTGTGATTGACAAATTATATGACTTAATATATGTATATCAAAAAATACATATGGGGAAAATTCGTGTTGATAGCGAGTTTGACTTCCTCCTAAGGACTCATGCACCTAGTGGATGAATAACCTGGAAGGTGACACTTTAAGTCCCGATCAACAAAGCTTTTACAATCAATTTGACAGGGTTCTTTGTATTGCATCTCCTTTCGGTAGATAATCTGTTGTTATTACCTAACAAAGATCCAAATAATAGCTACTATTAAACATTTGAATATACACGCACATGCACATACATATACGCAGACGCACTCACACAAACACATGAATTATGAATGACATTTCAGTTTTGATTATTCTGCCTTTCAGGTCTTCCATTGAGAAAGAAAAGATGAAGAATGAATATGGGAACTATTAAGAGGAATATTAAAAACTAAAGCAAGACCCCCCCCCCCCCCGAAAAAAAAACACGCAAATACACAGCATCTGTTTAGTTGCATGTGTAATGAGCAATTTACATAGACAGATAAAGATATTTGATTGCTTGTATATAATAACTGATGTGATGTAGAATAAAAAAATTACATAAACACATAACTGTAATTGAATCCTGTTAATTGCAATATCATATGGCATTTGCAGAATGGTTTTCATGCTCAAAGTGCTACGGAATCAGATAAAGAATAACACCAGGAAAGGCGAAAAGAATGAAAAAGATGAAAAAATGAACGAAAGAAAGAGAGAAACAAAGAATAACAGAGTGAAAGAAAGGGTAAATTATACGCCCTAGTAAATCTTTGTTTCGAAAAAGCTGCTGAAATTAAGATTTCATGTCTAAATTAATATAACGTGCACAAACAATTCACACAGTATCGAAAATGAAATATTTATACTGAATGTATGAAGGAAAAGAACTTCCAACCTCCCTAAACTGGTCTCGCCTTTATCTATGGTGGATATGACTTAGGAGATTGCATTACAACATTTTTGCATCTATGTGAGCAAACGTACAAATGTCTTAAATTAAATTAATGTTGTTTTTGCACTGATCTAATATGAAGATATCTTTTCCTGTTAAACAATGACAGATCAGGTTTTTCTACATTTATCATGCGTGTAAGTAAGTGCAAATGCAAGGAATAGTCATTTTAAAATACAGACATATCTAATTTGTGTTAATCTCGAAACATACTTCGAAAGTTTGATGGCAAATTTCTTATTCGTGTTACATCTCGTATTAAATTCATATTGTATTTTTTCGATTCAATTTTCGTCTACAAAACCTCGTTCACCTCCACAGTGGCAGGGTTACAGGGAAAACAGTTACCATTCAGCAGTCCGATATTAAGGGGTCTGCACTTACACATGCTCTTGGAGTTGGTTTTATTTTTGCTCGACATATGAATTGCATAAATGGGGATAACAGGACTCATATTTTGATGACAAGTGTAAGAAATTGTAATAACATTTCTATTAAACATCTTACGATCTTATGATCCTAAGGACTCTAATTAAATAAAGTGATTCTAATTTAATAAACTGCTTAACTATAATTATTTAAGCTAAAGCTGGAATGAATCGGGTGGTTGTTCAACGTTTAATTTGAAGATTGTAAATTGTAGGCTTGCGTGGATATTGTGTCCCACGGCAATACGTCTTTATGAAATTGCAATGATCCACAATAGCATTCAGAACTAGGATAATGATTTTAACATTGGAGCTTAACGTATGTTTGTGCGTGCACGTGTCTATGAGTGTGAGTGTCAGAGTGTGTGTGTGGGTGCGCGCGTGTGTGTGTGTATGCGTGTGTGTATGCGTACGTAAGTGGGTGAAGGCCGTTTCGATTCCCAGATTGTCGGTGTTGGCGACAGAAGGTAATATATATTTCCTATTTCTGAAGGAGTCCTTACGCTAAAGTTAAATATATATATATATATCATTCCACTTTTCTCCTCCTTTGTACGGCCACACCTCGAATACTGCTGCCCTTTGTGGTCTCCCCACACAAAACAAAACATCTCGAGGATTGAATCACCCAGATGGCACTCACCAAATGAATTGAAGGCATGACAGATCTTAATTACTGGGACCGCCTTGAAGCCTTGAAGCTCTACTCTCTCCAGCGCCACCGCGTGCGGTACTTCATTTGTACGATGTGGAAAATATACCGCCAGCATTACCCAAACGACCTGAACATTAGTTTCAAGGTTCATCCAAGGCTGGGACCACGAGCCACACATCCTCTGCCCAATTCAGAATCACAACGTATAGGTACATTGTGGCAAAATTTCTTTTCCTCAACAGGCTCTGCCCTGTTTAACATTGTCCCGAAACAAATAAAAGAGGAAAAGGATCCTATGAGCTTTAAACAGAGTCTAGACAGCTTTCTTCAAAGAATACTAGACAAGCCACCCATACCTGGATACAACTCACTCAATAAGAACTCACTACTTGAATGGACCATAGATCAAACTTGACTTTAAAAAGGATTGAGATAATCCTATCAGGTGGTGCTACAAAGTTAGACATGGCCTGGACAAATCTTTGGTCGAAACAAATCTAAGTTTTATGTAAGTTTTATATATATATATATATATATATATATATATATATATATATATATATATATATATATATATATATATATATATATATATATATATACATATATATGTGTGTGTGAGTAAAAATAAATACAAAAAAAGGGTTTTGTATGATCGCGTATTGAGGTATATATTATTTTATGTAAAAGAGTTCCAACTCTGTCTGTTTTTTATGTTTTATTTATATTCTTGTAAAATTAATGTGGGATATAGAATATGGAATGTATAATATATAATATAAAAATGGATGGTACAATGAAATGAAGTATTGAATGTCTTATTGAATATATGGAATATGTCTTATTGAATATATGAAATATTGAGTATTCAATATAAAGGATTAAATATATAAAGGCGAATACGTATTTTCAGTCTGTCATACCGGCCATGATCAAATACCACAATTATAGAAAATACGTATTCGCCTTTATACGTTTAATCCTTTATATTGAACACTCAATATTTCATATATTCAATAAGACATTCAATACTTCATTTCATTGTACCATCCATTTTTATATTATATATTATACATTCCATATTCTATATCTCACATTAATTTTACGAGAATATAAATAAAACATAAAAAACAGACAGGGTAATAAAAATTTTGTAATTTTAACAACCAGTGACCTAGCATGTAGAAAAATTAGTCAATAGTCTATATATTATTCTTTTAAATACAGTGTACATTTAAACACATAACAAGTATCAATCATAGGATACCTGGCACGCTAGAAGGAATTCTATGATGGATACCTTTCTCTCTCAGTCTCTGTCTGGATATATCTATCTATCTATATATATATATATATATATATATATATATATATATATACATATATATATATATATATAGATAGATAGATAGATAGATAGATAGATAGATAGATAGATAGATGGATAGATAGATACAAGAAAGGGACAAAACATCCAGATAGGCGTTAAATGAAACAAGAACAGGTCATTCGGAGTTTTCTGTCCTCCGCCGAGATCCAGATTATCCTTGCAATTTCGGCTGTTTACTCTCGATATTGCTCCAATCTGGCCAGCACCAAGGAAAAACTAAGCTAACAGCATTAGATTGCTTGGAACAAAGCCACGAATGTATACAAAAACTAGGACGAAAAAAACGAACAATGTTAAATAAATACAATAAAAATATTAAAGTAGGGCATAGCAACAGATGTCTTTCGACTAAGGACAAATTAAGTTCAACTGGCGTATGTGGAAATAAGGCCTTACGGCAGGAATACAACCTTTCACAGGCACTGGGAAGAATAACGATGTTGCACCGTGCTCTATTGGTACTTTTCTTTTTATCAACCCCGAATGGATGAAGCACAAAATCGGACTCGGTGGAATTTTTGCTCAGAATGTAAAACGAATAACAACATCCACATAAAAAAATAAGAGGAACAAGAACAACAACTACAATAATACGAGAACAATTGTTTCAATATTTGGCACAATGCCAGCGATTTTAGGTGGAAGTGGTTAGACGATATCATAGACTCCAGTAGTCCCGTATTTCATCGACCTTCGAATGAACTAAGGGCAATTTTCAACTCAGCAACGTCGAAATCAGACCGTAGAATGCCTGAAGGAAAGTCACCTCAACATTTGGTACATGGCGCTGACGATTTTGGCAGCTGAACGCCTTAAAAACAATATTAAAAGAACATCATCAAAACTTACCACATCAACCATAACCAAAATTGCGGCAACAATAACAACACGAGCAACGATAACTGTGATGATGATGATGATGATGATGATGATGATGATGATGATGTATTCTGTTATTTATAAACGAATTCTGGGAATCCAGTGAATGTGTCGCGTTTTCTCTATTTTGGTAGTCTTTGATTTGGCGCTACAGTAATAGGAAATGTACTTCTGAGTTCTCTCGTCTGTCTTTTACGAACATTATTAAAATCACGTAACAGTTGTAATCAACTAAATTCTTTGTTCTTCTGCGTCACATTATAAATTCTTCAGTGAGTTTCTTATTTAAGTATTGAACAACATTGAAATACCCTCACTACTGTTGTCGCCAATTCAGAGTTCATAAAAAGGATCAATTGTCATTTTGTTTCAAATAAATAAAATGCATTGATCTCAAAATTCATTTAGTTCCGTACATCCAGACTCCGTGAACTAAATCATTATTTAACCATCAAACAGTTGTAATGGTGTTTGAAGGTTATGTCATTATTTACAGTTACGGTATGTTACCGGAATTTCAGACACTGTCTTCGTTCGCAGCAGATGGACCGTTGTGCTGTAATCAGGCTTGAAATATCTCCCTGTACTGAAGAGATGGATCAATGATTCCGATTCCCCCTCTCCTTCGTACGCATAACGCGCGGACGATTTGCAAAGAGTTTGGTCGAGTGCTGATCATGTTTAACGGGATGACGTGTGAGAGATTTTGTTGATATGAGAAATATTTGCGTTTCGTTGTTGTTGGTGTATACTCATAGGCAGGTGATATCACGATCTCTGTTCGTGGTGTCCGGATACACATACACCTCGATGCAGCATATCCGAAGCTTTAAATCTGCCATATATTTATATCAATCTTTCTGTCTGCCTCCCTTTGTGTACATGCATATATGTGTGTGTGCGCGTCTCTGTGTGTGTATATCATATATTTTGCGTGTGCGTATTTGTGTGTATACTCTTTACTCTTTTACTTGTTTCAGTTATTTGACTGCGGCCATGCTGGAGCACCACCTTTAGTCAAACAAATCCACCCTAGGACTTATTCTTTGTAAGTCTAGTACTTATTCTATCGGTTTCTTATGCCGAACTGCTAAGTTACGTGGGACGTAAACACACCAGCATCGGTTGTCAAACGAAGTTGGGGGACAAACAGACAGACACACACACACATACATATATATACACACACACACACACATACATACATATATATATACACACATATATATATATATATATATATATATATACATATATATATATATATATATATATATATATATATATATATATATATATATATATATATATATATATATATATATATATATATATATATATATATATATATATATTTAATAACGTTGACCACTAACGTGGACAATTAATGTGCTAGAAATAGATCACATCTTGTGTTTATTAAGACCTAAATTGCTCTCAGCATGTAATATAGCAGTATACCAAAACGTAAGCGGGCAAGACATTTAACATCACCTAAAAAAACACTATTAAACAGGTACCGCTTTCGGATTTAACAAATCTTACCGATTGTCCATTCTTCTTCAGCCTGATTTGTAATGTAACCGCAATCATCAGAATCGTATACAAAGTGGCCCACCGCCATGGGTTTGCGTGTATATGGTTCTGCTAATTACAGCTTAATGGTGAAATTCAAAAGTCCTCGTTTTGGCGCGCTAATTCCAGGAATATATCTGCAGAAAAATATTTACTGCGTCGTATATATTCAGTATGAGAGATTACCAAGCCACTGTTTACGACATTTAACATTTCGATAGAAGATCCATTTTTCGTCACCAGTCACAAGTCTATCCGAAAAGAATGAAATGAGTTCGCGAGTATGGAGAGAAGAGCAGATGTCAACTCGGGATATGCGGTTGCTTTCGGACAATTCATGAGGAACCCATTTTCCAAGTTTAGGAACCTGTCCAAGTTGTTGAATATGACGATGAACAGTTGTATGGTTTGAACTAAGCTTTATTGCCAATTCTTCAACAGATAATGCAGGATTTTCTTCAAGTAACATCTCAAGGAACTTATCATCAAACTCAACTGGACGTCCATTTCGATCTTCATCTTCAAGGTTAAAATCTCCACTTCTGAATTTTGCAAATCATCTTCTACAAGTTCTTTCATTCAAGCATTCATAACTGAGTGTATGGTTCGAGTCACTTCAGCTGCAGAGTTTCCTTTTTTGTACTCATAATGCATTATGTGCCTTAAATGCTCTTTGAATACTTTCATGTTAGAAAGGGTTTTAATCAAAGAAATTTTAATTCTATTATTCTGTAAAATAATATTTATTAGTTTAAATGTACACAAATGCATAAAAATAATTTTAAATTACATTAGACATTCTAGAATACTATTAAATTTCATTCAATTTTTAAAAAGAGAAAATCGGACAGAACTTATAGGATGACCTGATAATATATATATATATACACACAGACACACACGCATATATATATATATACATACATACATATATATATATATATATATATATATATATATATATATATATATATATACATGCATATATATATACTATATATATATATATATATATATATATATATATATATATATATATATATATGTGTGTGTGTGTGTGTGTGTGTGTGTGTGTGTGTGTGTGTGTGTGTGTCTGTGTGTGTGTTTGTGTCTCTGTGTGTATGCGCGCGCGCTCATTGTGCACCTTTTTAGGGTCTGTATTCTGCTAGCATTTTTCTGTGAAGTGTATGTGTATTGAGTTCTAACTAGATTATCATCAGTAGAGCTATGCCCAAGCTCTACAACATGGACTCACCTGTCATTAGATGACGTATGAAATAACTGAAACAAATGAAAGAATAAAAGAATAAAGAAGATCTTTAGTGCATGATGTTCATATCCTAACCCCAACCCTAACCCTAACCCTACTGGGATCAAATTTGAATTGCATTGTTTTGTGCTTAATAAATAATGAAGTAATGAATAATGGTGGATATTTCGCTTACTCAAGAATTGGTTGAGTTGGCTTAGAGTATTCACTGCAGCCTTTTCTGTTGTGAGTTCAAATTCCGCTTCTGACTCTCCCTGACTCATAATGGGTGACGTCCACCCGACACTAATATTGATAGAATTCAAATAAGCAGGTCAGGCGATGCATCAGTTATATAATGGTATCACCGTCGTATCTTTATGCATGAATGCATACTCGGCGAAGAAGCAAAATAATTGCTAGACAAAGAATTACATTCATAAATCTGTTTGAGTTCACCGATATTTAGAGCTAACATTCATTTGAGTAAGACAACGAAATGATTCGTTAGAAGCCAGACTGAAATATGAACTGAAGTCTATATTGATTGAAATTATTGAATATCGCGAGCGATCCAATCACTAAAACCAACAATGCAACAAAATAATAACCGTTTATTACGAATATTTTGTTTTTACTTTTTTTCATTAAATCTAAAATATTTTCTGATTTGAAAACATTATTCGTCGTTTAAACAATATTCCTCCATTCAGTCACACCATTAGTTCCAAACTTCCAACATTGTCACGTAATATTTTGTTACCGAAGCAGTTATTTTCTTCAAATCTTTTTAACTCTATTATCAAAAGCTGAAATGAACATTCAATAATATATTGAGTTATTTCAGAAAGGAATATGTGTAATATGACTACAGTTGTGTTAATTATTGAACAAGACCTTGTGTAACGACATTACTTTGATCACGTTGTATCAATAAACATTTCACTATTAATTAATTTGTCCTTGTGACATTGAGATTACTTGAAGTTACATGCGAGAACAAACTGCTATTTTAACTTATGGAATGAAGAAATAAATTACACGAAACATAGAATAATGATTGCTTTAGTTTTGTTTTGACTTGTTTGAACATTACCAAGAACAAAAAGAAACATTTCTTTATGCTGTTTAATATATCTTCCACCTTTCAGAATCGAGGTAATAATTAATGATTAAATAATTCTACAGAAGGTAGAAGGCGAAAGAAAAAAATACGAACCATACATATCTTCAATTAGTTGGCTAACATGACTGACAAGAAATACATTCTAAATTAGGAAATTGGAATAGTTGTTTGTGACACTGTAAATGTACATAACATAATAACTAGCAGGTGGTGGTGGGTAATTGTTGCAGAAATTTCTAACATTAATCAGAAAAAATAATTTCGATTCCTGTTTTGAATACGTTCCTTCAATGTTTGTTACATATATTATGAATAAAAATAAAAATGAAAGGTAGTCAATAACATTTAACCTATTAGATACAGCAGAAGTTCTTTGATTAATTAATATGAATATCAAATGGAGTTCGTCCACCTGTAAAAGTTAGTAGCGAAATCTCTTTCAAATCATGCACGACAGCCTCGAAAAAATGGGTGTCGGCTAATGTAATCTGAGATAATATACATGCAAAAATACGGGGTGGTCACAGCTGACACAAGCTTTAGATCAGTGATTCTCAACCAGGGTCCATATGACCCTTGGGGTTCATGAATATTGAGATTCATACGACCGTTGGAGACCTATATAAGATTGACTTGTTAAATATTATGTGCAATAAATTCGTTACACTTTTAAGATACGCAAACTATTTTAACAATTTTTTTATACAATTCCTGATAAAATCTAATTATCAAAATATAATGTGACTATTTTAAACATCGAAGGGCTATAAAGGGTCCAGTAGAGTAAAGTAGGGGTGACAGGGATTCATTGTCAAAAACTGGATGAGAACTCTGGATTTAGAAGATAGGTCGTCGAGACTATGAAGAAACCACAAATCGGGTAAAAACTATTTTTTAATATTTTCTTCAAATTACTGAAAAACTTCTGTTTCCTTATATGGACTTATTGATTATGGAGGTAGATTTTGGAAACGTTCATACCTAATTGATACATACACTATAAGATGGAGTAACAAAGAAACTTATAAAGGATTTTCTGGCAGATAACATAAGTATGGAGTAACTTTTGCAGAGATTTTCATTGCGCATGTTATCAGATATGTAAACCATTACTGGTTTAATGAGTTATATCAGAGATTAGAGGCATTTTCATGACGGAACCAGATGAGAACATATTATCACCAAATATTATATCATCAATTACTTAATTCTATATTAATCTCTGTATATAAAAGTGAAATTGCCGATGGTTGTGTTTGCGTGTATCAGTAGTTATGTAGGATTCAAAGGCAGTGGGCGTACTTGGATTGCGGCGAAAATTTACAGGGACATGTAAAATGAGCAACAAAACCCATTTTCGATCGATTCTGCAAGCTGTGAAAGTCGTGTTTTCTGGGCGATTTTAATAAAAGCATCCTTGCATAATCTACAGGCTCTTCTGTTTAATTTGTCAATTTATTGTGGAAATTGTTGTTTAAAAGAAAAGATACTATGAAGTGAAGAAAAGTTACATTTTTAGTCGTTCTACCGTGTGATATTTTGCTGGTTGCATCTTTGATACAAATTATACCACCCTGTAGGATCTGATGAGAAATATTTTTTGGATTTTGATTCGTACAAAACTCCGCCGATAAGTACAAAAACAGTCGAATTTACGGTTATTTTTCATTTTATTTTCTCGATTTAGTGGCACGAGATGATAGGCGTGAATTTTTCGCGTTTCGCCGAGAAGACTTGTCGATTTGTTTTTCACAGCTTATGTAAGTCAGCTCAAGTAAGCAATTACTAATTAGCAGCTGTTAGATTGTCAGGTGACCTTGCACTAGATCTATCACTTTAATTCTGTTAACGCTTATACAGAAGAAACGAGAATAGATACGAATGAAATCGCTAGTATTCTATATAAATAAGAAAGCTAGTATTCTATATTAATATGATATCTATAAATACATAATTAATGTTTCCATATATACTTGAGATTATAAACAAATCGTGGCGAAATCTAGTCACACAAGTAATAATGAATATTGCCGTTTGATTCTTAGGTATTCGCTGACAGAGCATTCAGACGCACTCATAATAAGAGGACGGCACTGAGTCGATAAAATCGTTATTCTGACGGGCAAAATGCTTAACAGCATTTCGTCTGACTTCATGGTTTGAGTTCAAATTCCACCAAGATCAACAGTGCCGTTCATCCATTCGGATTCGATAAAATAAGTGCCAGTTGAGTATTGGCGTTGATCTTTATCGACTAACCCCTTTCTACGAAATTGCTGATCTTGTGCCAAAATTTGAGACCAATATATAACAAGAGGGAAAGCAACGTACATATGTTTACGAAAACAGACAACAATTCTTTGTTGTTTTGCAGGGAGGGGGTCCTGGTAGCTTTTGTTAAGAGAACAAACAAACTAGCAACGAAAAACATGTTACGCTTTTCTAAATTGAAGTACCCAGTTTAAGATATACGCGTAAAAGTTCGATGATATTTCAGTTCATATACAGGGGTGTAAGGTATTTGTGGACATTTTTTCGGTCATAGCTGCAGTTTTTGTTAACTCTGTATAAGCTTTGTTTCAGAAAATAATAATGGCAGACTCTAAGCTTATTCAAGAAATGAAGAAGCATGCTGTTATTGTGGTTAAAAAACCTGAGCATAGTGATTTAGAAATATCCGATTTTTTTATACATGCATATATGGGTACAGGACATCAAAAAAAAAAAACAGTGAAGGAAAGAGGAGATGAATAGGGAAAGAGTGGGAGAAAAAAACAGAAAGGATGAAGAACAAGAGAGGGAGGCAGATAGACAGAGAAGAGATAGTAGAGATACAACCTTTTTAATATATTCCCTTACATAGGCTTATATACATCTGTGTGTGTTTGTGTATGTGTGCATGTAGGATATATGCTCACTGACATATCCTTATATTTCCCCTCTATTCCGATAGTGAAGAACAAATGCAATCATATTTAGATAATATCCTATTAACACATACTTCGTACATGCTTATGCAGCTGAGAGTATATCAATTAAGTGAATAAGCTCTCCATTGTTACATTCTTACACACATCCACAAGAACTGTATTTCTTGCAAGTTAATCCATTGGATATTCGCCATGTTTGACTTTTAAACGTTTTACTATTGAAACTATAAGCGTCTTTTTAAAAATGAAGATACGAATGCAATATACTGTAGAAATTCG
Organism: Octopus bimaculoides; assembly: GCF_046866305.1. Taxonomy (NCBI): domain Eukaryota; kingdom Metazoa; phylum Mollusca; class Cephalopoda; order Octopoda; family Octopodidae; genus Octopus; species Octopus bimaculoides. Next base: position 140,969,978 of record NC_142929.1, read on the forward strand.
TACATAATTCGTATATCACAACCGCGAAACAAATTATCTGAGTCATATCGAGTTTCATTAAATGGTTTTGCATTCAACACTTCACCTTGATTTTAATACCATCAGCTGTCATGTAACAATATATCGTGATAACATGCAAACGAAGTGACTGCAGTAGTATAGTGCTACGTAATGGCATATAATGATTATGGTTCTAGAACACACTCCTTATAGCAAACTATTTTACAATACATGAATAAACTTACTTTTCTTCCAATTGTCGTATAAGAAATCTCGCCTGTGCAGCAAATAGGTTCTCTGTGTACATTTATTGCTGTGTTACATATCAGAGACATATTCGATACATTCCAAATGTAAAACTCAATTGTTTTTATCGCGTAAACAAATCTGGTTGTTGGCACTCCGTCGCTTACGACGTTGAGGGTTCCAGTTGATCCGATCAACGGAACAGCCTGCTCGTGAAATTAACGTGCAAGTGGCTGAGCACTCCACAGACACGTGTACCCTTAACGTAGTTCTCGGGGATATTCAGCGTGACACAGTGTGACAAGGCTGGCCTTTTGAATTACAGGCACAACAAAAACAGGAAGTGAGAGTGAGAGAAAGTTGTGGTGAAATAGTACAGCAGGGTTCGCCACCATCCCCTGCCGGAGCCTCGCGGGGCTTTAGGTGTTTTCGCTCTATAAACACTTACAACGCCCGGTCTGGGAATCGAAACCGCGATCTTATGACCGCGAGTCCGCTGCCCTAACCACGGGTCATTGCGCCTCCACAAACAACTCTCGTATATAATAAATATTCACCACATCTATCCAACATTTACAGTATGAACATTAATTCCTCTTGCTTTGTTCCTGTTAAATACTTATAACATTTGAGTTTCCATAGGAAATATGTATTATTGTTAACAAATATGAATCCTCTTAACCAACGAAAACCACGAAATTGTTTGCTAGCAGATTCACCTTTTGAGCGTTGCCTTATAATGAAGATTATATATGAAAGACATTTCAAGATGCTGTTATTCCTAGGTTTGAGTTCTGGCAAAAGTTTAAATATTTGAAGTGAAACTCTGCACCAAGTTTGTTATAGCACGTAGCAATAATATAATATATTATGTGTGTGTGAATGTAAACAAACAAATATTTGTTCCTTTATTAGAAACGTTGAAAATGTGCATTATACGATAAAATGAAGAAAATTTTATCGAAGTCAGAGTTGCCGTTAGAACAGTAGAAATATTGGGTAAGTTATCCCTACAATGCGGAAAAAATTGTCAACAACCAGCCATGAGACTCGAAGCCATATCCTTCAAAGACTCCGGTATTTAACCAGTATTTATTCTATAAAGCTAAAATAATTAGCATCTAAATACGGCGGTGAATTTGTCAGCGGAGAGTTTAGCTTAATGGTAAAGCGCTTAACCGGAATCTGTGAGGAATATCAGTTCAAGTCCGGTGGTTGGCTGTTGACAAATTTTTCCCGCCTTGTAAGCGTAATTTACTGTATATTTACTGTATATCTGCTGTTCTAACAACAACTCTGCGTTCGAAAAAAAATATCTTATTTGTATTATATAATATATCATGTAAACAATATGCTTGATTTTCGTTGCAATATATTAGTCATAAAATAAGAGTACAATATGTTCATAGCGTATAATTATATGAGTGTGATAAAAAAAACGAATGTGAACTTGGAAATTCGTGGTTTATTCTTAAAAGAATTAATAAACAGCATATAATTCAAAGGCAGTTGCATGCTGTGCTTAATAACATACTAATATTAGGGCAGCGAGCTGCACGCCGGGAGAAATGCTTAGTGGTATAACGCCTCTGTGAATTATTGTGAATTATTGTGAATACTGCTGTGAAAACTGTGTGAATTACTCTAAGTTGTCTCTGTGAATAATTGTGATTTTTGTGGAATTATTGTTGTTATGTTTCACGCGAGCCACTGCTCAAAACTGTGGCGAGTGGTAATGTCTCCAGTGTGGAGAGTTACACCGGGGCCACTGCCGCGAAGGAACCAGTGCCGCTGGAAACCAAGTTGATCAAGTTCGATATGGAGGAGGTGACCAGAAGCAGGAATTTGATAGAAATAGAGGGAGACCCATACAAATTCTACCCCCCTCAAGAGACCAAGGAGGACAAAATTCTGAGGACAGTTGTGTCTCGTACACTGGCTGTCGAAACCTGTAAAACTGAAATGGTGACGGAAGACGAAATCGAGAAGTGACTGTGTGAAATTGTGTATGAAGCGACGTACATTAACAGAGGAAGAAAGTTCGGTACGGTAGAGTTGAGGTTCGCCACTATAGAAGAGGCAGCCAAACATGCGACCAACATTTTAAGAAGTACAAAAATAGCATTACTACCACGTTATAGAGGAAGAAGTGTGAGAATACGTATTCCCAGAGATCCACCAAAAATTAAACCGGACCGATTGGTTGCAACACTGCTGGATGCAACCAAGGAGGATCCGGAATTAGGTCCAGTGGCGAAAATAAAAGTGCGCAACTGGTGGGGATATGGACTCGAAGAGTGGCTTTTTGCCCCATTCGAGGACATAGAAAGAATTCCCTACCGGATAGAAGTGGAGGATCAGAGAACGTTAAATATCGTAGTCGAGGGAAGGAAACCAAATTGTTACATATGCGGGGAGAGAAGTCATATGAAGACCAAATGCCCTCTATATGAGTTCACACAGCCACAGCAAGAGAAAGCACAAGCATGGGAGGAAAACATTGCAGACCACACTGAGGAAATGAAAGAGAGACAGAAGTGTGAAACAAAGAAAACAAAGGAGAAGAATGTAAATGGAGCTACTAACCCTAATAAGCGAAAGAAAAATAAGTCAAAGGAACGGTACAAGAAAAGTAGGAGAGAACGGATAAAGATGTCCAAAACAATGGGGTTTTGATAAAGTACGAGAATTGTGAGGAGATGGAGAGAGAAGTCGCGAAGCTGGAGGAAATAATAAGAGTGAAGATGCCGGAGAAATGTGCTGAGAAATGCATTTTGATACATGAGGAAAACTACTGGGAGTAAATAAAGGAACTTGGTTAAAATATAACAACGATAAGGGTATAGTTGGTGGAGACACCACCCCTAGAACTGATTAGTCGCAGTTGATAAGGACAAAAGTAAGAGTGGTTAATAGGAGAAAGATAACGTAAAAGTTCCATATAGGGCTATACAAAGAACTTTTAAGACATCACAAAACATAAGGACAGTACAAAACGCAACAAACATAAAATCGGGAAACTAAAAATTATAAAAGCGAATGATAATAGTAGAAGAAATATTAAAATAAAATGATAATATGCAAGAATGAAAAAAATGAGGCGCAATATCTACTCGCCCCCCCCGAATGGTTACTGAATGGCTCGAGGAGCATTCTAGTGACATTGAACATCTTATCTGGCCACCACAGTCCCCAGCTCTCAATATTATTGAACATTTATGTTGCATTTTAGAAAAAACAAGTAACGTGTCGATATCCTCCATCATAATCACTACAAGAACTGGAGACTGTTTTAGCTGGAGAATGGTCAAAAAGTCCTTTGGAAACAATTCAAACTTTGTACGTGTCCATGCATCGTAAAATTCAAGCTGCAATTACTGCCAAAGGCGGTTCTACCCAATATTTAGGTAAACGTGTTGAAATTTTAAGGTGTTTCCATTATTTTGTCCAACCCATGTAAATATATATATATATATATATATATATATATATATATATATATATATATATATATATATATATATATACATATATATATATACATATATATATATATATATATATATATATATATATATATATATATATATATATATATATATACATATACACGACAGGCATCTTTCCGTTTCTGTCTACTAAATTCACTCACAAGGCTTTGGTCGGCCTGAGGCTATAGTAGAAGGTACTTACCAAAGGTGTCACGCAGGGGGACAGAACTCGGAACGATGTGGCTGAAAAGCAAGTTACTTACCACACAGCCACTCTTGCGCTTATATAACTTTTAAAAGCAGGTAATTGTTTTCAATTATGTAATATAAATAAACAAAACATATAAATACTCTTCAGTGGAAACGATTACATAGCATTGCTTATATACAGTTTCATGGCCTATGGAAGAGAAGATACGAATTCGGATAAAAAAGAATATCTGGATACGCTTTTTATTTCATACAATATAGCATCAAGTGTTTAATAGATACGAATGAAAAAAGTGTGGTATTAATTTTCTATCTCCTAAAGATAGTATTTATAAGCACGCTGACATTTAAGACATTAAATTAAATCCTTAAATATTCTTATCAGTTTTACGTCTTAGGACACATATACTGCTTGACATTAAGGTACTAAGCCTGTAAAATGAATTGTTAAACGCATTCAAAAAATAAAATGGCAGATTAGAGTATATGGTTATTTAAAAATATAATCTAGAGAATGCTATTTATCTCTGGATTCCTTTTGTAATGTTTAAAAGTTTTTGCAAGAAAAGAAAGTAATCGTAATATGTCTATACATTTTCAACATCTACTTAACGAGTTTTGCCTACTGAATTAGAAATTATTTAAGGGAGATTGAATAAACTTGCTACAGGAATCCATACAATTCCGTTTGCAATAAAATCAGGAACATTTTTTTTAGCAGAGGATTTAATTGAATGTGTGTATTCTACGGAATAAAAGAAATATATTGTATAAAATCAGGAAGGTGGTTTTAAGCTGTAGAAATATCCAAACTGAGTTGCATTTATCATCACAATGAGCAAATAAAGGAACTGTCCTTTTCCACCAAGTTGCATAGGAAACAATGGATTTGATAGTCCTGGATACAATATCAATATCTACGAAGGAAAACGTCGGACTGTAATATTTGAAACGCACTTCGTCATCAATGATTTACTTATGGTTAAATTAGTGCTGAATAACAAGATGAGGCAAGAATGTTGAAATGTCTTTTTTTTTATATTCAATTCAATTAATTCAAAAAAATTATTTTCCCTTTTGTGTATGTGTGGACACTGGGATTTCACAAACTGGAGAGGTTAAAAGTAAAAAATTCCAAAAGCAAACATTTTGTATTTGTGTATCTCAGTTCATGGTCTCATTGCTGGGACAACATTTGCTTAACAAAAATACACCCGTAAGTATGCCCGGTGCATTAGTGAACTTTTATATTTCGATTCCCAATGCATTACTATTTACGGTAAAACTGACAGCAATTGTCTTCCATTATTTTCTGGTCGATGAAATAAGCTCCATTTTAACGCTGGGATCGATGTAATCGACTTACTATTTTCATGCAAACTTTTAGACCTTGTGCTTATATTAGAAAGGATAATAATAATAAAAATACAATACTACTACTACTACTACTACTACTACTACTACTACTACTACTACTACTACTACTACTACTACTACTATTAATAATAATAATAATAATAATTATTATTATCATTTTCTGTCTATTATGTTTCCATTTCTTGCCAAGTGTCTTCCTGGCGCTTACGGCAAACAAACGCACTGTAAACATTGGTAGGCTACTAAAATAAACACATGAAATTGTTAATTTACAGAGTCATCTAGTAGGGAAAATGGGAAGAAAGACAGAGAAAAAATAGAAAATAAAAAGGAAACAAAGAAAATAAAGGAAAAAGGTATTATCATTATTGATATTTCTCTTTATCACAGGTCTTGTTGGTGCTCCTGGAGTCTTGCATGCGTATTTGGGCTTACTACCTGCAGCCTACGTACCATGGTATTCGTTCTTTTCAGCTATCTAATGCTTTCCTCATAATTCTTGTCGTGCCAAGGAGGTAAATCCTATGCAACAGTCCTTCTGGACACTCTATTCCAATTTCCTTTATATTCTTCTTGATGCCTTCTGTCACTATTCCCAAAGACCCAAAAATAATTGGCACTATCTTCACCTTCTTCATTTTCCATATCCGGGATATTTCGTACGTAAATGGTTGTATCTTTTTGTCTTCCTTCTTGACTATTCGTGGGTCAAAGAGGCATGCTACATCAACTACATAACACATATGGTGCATCTTGTCCACCTCCACTAGATCCGGTCAGTTATTCTCTCGTACTTGATCTGTTTGGATTGGGAAATCCCAGAGGATTTTGCTAGTGTCGGAAACGGCGCTCTCTGCAGTTTGTGCTCATATACCACGTCTTGCCTCTCTCTAGTCCCCTCTTTTCCTACAGTTTTCAATTAAGCACTTTTGCTACCTTGTGCCGCGCCACCTTGTAGTGGTTTTGGGCAAGTCTAGGGCATTCGTTCGTGGTATGGGCAATGGTTTCATCCACTCTATTACTGATGCGGCACAGTGGAGAAATTTGCTAATTCCAAAGGTTGACCCTCCCGTTCGTTACCAAAGCCTGGTCTTGAGCCGCCAGTAATGTGCTCTCGGATTATATAGACTAAATCCATTCCTTGAATTACTGACTTCATGCCTAAAATAAAACCATCTATATATTGTTGCTGTTGCTGTAGTCATCATTGTTTGTGTACCTGTAATGTTCCTCTTCGAAACATCCCTCATTTTTACTACTTTTAACTACGTCTCGAAAGTACACTGATGCAATTGTTGTTCGAATTTTATTTCCTTTTATATTGGCTAAAATGATCAGAACCTCAAAGTGTTCTGCATCTTTAATTTTATTTTCGTAATTTTCTCCCAATTTGACGACTTTTGTCGAATTTAGTGACCTTAAAACAATAACTGAAGCAGAAAATGAACTTGGAGTCCGAAATAAAGGACATAGGTGGTTATTAGGACAGTGACTACAAATAGTGTTTTCTACAAGCATTGTGAAGAATCCAACTGAGTAGCACGTGACAGTAAGACCAATAGCAAAAACAGCAGCAGCGACGACATCGACAGCGACGACATCAGCAGACAAACGACACAACTGCCATCGAATCAACTTTGCACTATGAATACCATCGTCACTACCACCACGTTTATGACAACAGCAGATATCCACTAATTCGAAAACGGTCTGCTTAGCAACAACATATAAGACCCAGCTGCGATTTTCACTGTAGGCGGGAAAACCATCACCACCGCTGGTAGTGAAAGTAAGTAGTACAGCTGGATATTTGATTGATACACACACACACACACACACACACACACACACACACACACACACACACATACACACACAAACACACGAGTTTGTGTGTGTGTGTGTGTGTGCGTGTGGTTGCCTGAGAGTATATTTATATGAAAAAGCATGAAATTATATGTTTGTGTATCTCTCTCTCTTTCTCTCTCTCTGTATCTCTCTCTCTATCTATCTATCTATCTCACTCTCTCTCTCTCTCTTTCTTTCTAATCTATATATATATTATACACATACACGTACACTCATAGAGACCCCCACCACACACATATACATGTGTATATTAGCTTTAATTACAATTCATACGTTATAATAAAGTACAGTACCACACTCCGCAGCTAAACCTCAAACTACGCAGTAGCAAAGCTAACATCTTAACCGCACATCTGTGCCAGTGCTTGTATATGCGATGAAACGAATTTAATTGTAAACTACAGACATCAAATTCTGTCTGAACTCCACGAAAGTACGTCCCTTGAAAAGGGGTATTTTGCGTATGTATAAAAGTTCCAAGTGTTTTTGATAAAATTTCGTGACGCTGTTTTACTTTTAGTTCTTTCAGTCATTTGATTGTAGCCATGTTGGATTTCCACTTAGTGGAGTTGTAGTGCTACACATCGATCCCGCCACCGTACTCAATTAAAATCTACTGCTTAATTTATAATTCATGTTTTCCATATCACTAAGTAAAACGGTGTAAACAAACCAACAGCTGTTGTTAAACTGGCAACGTGACAAAAACAAGCACAAAGACTCACACACATGCGCGTACACACGCACACGCACACACACGCACACACGCACACGCACACTTAACAAAAAACATCTTTAAATGAGGGTTTGACCGTCTGCCAAGCATTAATTGAAGTGGATGGTGAATATGCTCCGGAATAATCATTTCACGATGTCTTTCTTAGATGTTGTTATTGTTTTTATTGATAAAAATTTCTTGAAAAACAGGCGCAATAATTATGCACCAACCCAATAATTGCCACTAAATGTGAGTAGGGTGTTGGGAAACACCTACATTGCTGGAAATAAGAACTAAAATGCTGATTTGTTCAAATGACTGAAACAAGTAAATGAATATATTTCACTCCAATGCAGTCTTTCTGCAGTTCCCTTCATAGGGTTATTCTATCTATATTACGAGCTGTGTATTAATTTTCAATCTCTACATCCTATCTAATAGTTACTACACGACACTTCCTTGTAACTATAACACTGCCGTTTGACATACTGAAATTTTAAATTCCAAATTTAATTCTTTTTATGATTTCTCTATTTTATTTTTCTTCAATTAGTCTAAGTTATATTCTTTATTTACATTCTTTACATTTGACGGATATTTGTCCTCATCTCGTTTGTTGTTAACACAACGTTTCGGCTGACATACCCTCCAGCCTTCATCAGATGTCTTGAGAAAATTTCGAACCTGGGTTTTCGATGTTGTTGCTGTTATTATTATTATTATTATTATTATTATTATTGAGTGAGAGAGCAGTGTATGCCATCAAAGTGACACTGGGGTAAAATATACAAAGCCCAGTATACCCATCATGACTACCCGTATGTGCGTGTAATGGTAATATCATATCAAGATAAACAGCGTATGACCTCCCAGGTGGGGCCCAGTTAGAATTTTCTTCAGGACGAGTAGCCCATCCTGCTCAAAAGGTCCCGGAATAAGGTTTGTTTAAGGATGTTGAGCAAAACACCCATGTTTCCAAAGGTGAATTATGCAAATCCCAAAGAATTCCTCTCAACACATGGCTATGATGCTCCCCCACTACTTCTGCTCATGATGAGAGATGCACATATCGTCAGCCACCAAGGGACATGCTCAACTGGTTAAATTCAGCAACTGACAAGCAAATCTGTGGTATTAAGCAGAATATTTGCTGTAGCCCATCTTTTATACCAAGACAAAATAATGTACATGATTGTACTGCCAATCAATTAAGATCTGAAGCCATGAGAGCCACTGCTTGGTACTGCATCCGGGCATTTATTATTATTATTATTATTATTATTATTATTATTATTATTATTATTATTATTTTATGTTTGACTTTTGTTTTGCATTTGTACAAGTTGGATCCAAGTCTCACCCAGAGACCTCAAGAGACAACAAGTTAGAAGTTCATGTAGGTGTTATGCCTAGGGTACCATATATTTGGATTTGTACAGTTTTGTTCAAGTGAATGTTTAAGAAACCATAAGAAAATTATGTTTGCTTTAAAATTTGAGATCGCATAGACAGTATTTTACGTACGATATGGGCAGTTCCCATGAGCACTATCTTTTGGACTTCAGCCATTTTGGGGTTTCCTGGTATCTGAGCTAGGTAGTAATCAGCCCGTTTCGCTGTCATTCCCAGGGCACCTATGACAATAGGTAGTGTTTTCGTCTTCAGATTCCACATTTTGCTAATTTCTATTTCAAGATCTTTATATTTGCTCAGTTTTTGGTAGGTCTTGACAGATACGTTTATATCAATTGGGACAGTCATATCAATGAGGAGGCATGATTTTTGTCTGAAGTCTTTCAGTATGATGTCTGGCCTATTTGCGTCTATCTTTCTGTCAGTTTGAATGGTGACGTTCCAGAGGAGTGCAATGTGATCATTTTCAAGTACTGGGGGTGGTTTGTGTTCCCACCAGTTTTTATCATGGGGCAAGTCCAGGTTTTTGCATATTACCCAGTGAATATATTGTGCAGCTCTATCATGCCTGTTGAGATACTCTGTAGGCGCAAGCAGACTGCACATGGAGACAACATGATCGATGGTCTCATTTTGTTGTTGGCATATACGACATAATGGGGAGCTGCCGTTCTTTAATATGTTGGCCTGGTAGTTCTTTGTAGGTAGGCATTGATCTTGGGCTGCTATGATAAACCCCTCTGTTTCTGATTTCAATCCAGAGGCCATTAACCATTGGTGGGTAAGGGCTTTGTCAATATCTGCATTATTCGCTCTCTTTGGGTATTTGCCATTGAGAGGTTTTCCATGCCATTTTTCAGTCATAATAGCTAAGGCAGCAATTTTAGCACGGGTTTTCAAGCGCTTAGCTTTTTCTGCAGGTGTTTCTAGTTCGTCTAATTCTTGAATTTGTTGCAATTGGAATTCACTTAGATATTCCTTTGCCTGTTTTGTTACTGAGTAAGATGCTTTCTTGCTTTCATATTTTAAGACAAGTTTTAGCATCCAGTCCTCAGAGTTTTTCATATAGGTGTCTAGGCCAATTGTGGCTACCTTCATTGATAATGCCAGCTGTAGTAGTCCTCGACCTCCCTCTTTTCTTGGCAGATAAAGACGTTCTATATCTGCCTTAGGGTGGTGCATTCTATGCATTGTCAACAGTTTTCGTATTTTTCTGTCAACATTACATATTTCAGTAATTGACCAGTTAACGATGTTGAAACTGTAAGTCACGACTGGTATGGCTAGAGCATTGATCGCTTCGATCCTGTTTCTCGCGTTCAGCTCTGTCTTCAGTATTGCTCTCACCCTGCGATAACATTCTCTTCTGATCCTTTCCCTCATCACTGAGTGCTTGATATTGTCCCCTTCAATTACCCCTAGGTATTTGTAGCTCTCCGCTGGTTCTAACTCTTTTATGACATTTTGCTGGTCAAGGTTCACATTAGATGTATTTGTCATTTTTCCTTTGATGAAGATAGCTTTTGCACATTTATCAAGGCCAAATTGCATCCTGATGTCATCACTGAATTGTTTAACAATCGCTAGTAGGCCTTTGAGTTGTTGGTCATTTTTTGCAAAGAGCTTTAAATCATCCATGTAAATGAGATGATTTATATTTTTATCAAATATTTTATAACCATACTGTGCATCATTGAGCAATTTTGAGAGCGGTATTAGGGCTAGACAGAAGAGGAGTGGTGATAGTGAGTCACCCTGGAAAATGCCACATGAAATTCTTACATCTCCAGCATTTAGAGATTCATTGTCATTGTTCAACATCAGTGTGGTTCTCCATGATCTCATACTTACAGATAAAAAGTTTCGCAGAGTAGGAGCTATTTTATACATTTCCAGACATTTCCTAATCCAGCTATGTGGTAGGCTATCAAAGGCCTTTTTATAGTCTATCCAGGCTATTGACAAGTTTTTGTGTCGCTTGTGACAATCTTCTAAGATCATCTTATTGATGAGTAGCTGATCTTTACAACCATAAGATCCACGTTTACATCCCTTTTGCTCATTAGGGAATATGCTACTTTCTATTAAAAAACTATAGGTGTACTCGGTTAGGACAGATGTTAGCGTCTTATACATTGTTGTTAAGCAGGTTATGGGGCGATAATTTTTTGGTTCGTTTGTTTCCTCATTTTTTGGAAGCAGGAATGTTAAACCATTAACTAGCCAAGAGGGCATCAAACTAGGATTTTGCAAAACATCGTTGTAAAGTTTTGTTAGCAGTTCATGGCTTTCTGGGAAGGCATTCAACCAGAAGTTAGGAATTTTATCCTTTCCTGGAGACTTCCATTTGCTTGACCTCCTGAGAGCAGATCTTATATCTTCTACCCTGACCCCCTCCCACTTTTGCTCCTCTAAGGAGTCTAGGTCTGTAGCTATTCTATCAATCCAAGGGGCCTTTTCATTGTGTGTTTTATCTTCTGCCCAGATTTTATTCCAAAATTCTTGCACTTCTTCTTTTGATGGGACAGACTTTATTGTTACTGGTGTTTTCCCTATCTTCCTGTAGAAATTTTTGGGGTTATTTTTGAACATGTTATTATCTCGGAAGAATTTAACACGCTTTTCATACCTTGCTATGCGGGCAGCTTTAGCACATACCTTTTGCTTGATGGTTTCTATGGTGGCATCAATGTCAACTATGGTTTTCATGTTATATTTTTTCTTTAGTCTTTGGGTCTTTGTAGGTTTGATACTCTTGTCAAATTTAAGGTTTTTCAAACATTCTATGTCAGATCTAAGCAGCTTAATTTGGTGTTGAATGCGTTCTTGCCAAGAAGGCTCTTTGTGGGAGTGTTGTCTTTTTCTAATCTTTTCACCACATAGAATCGTTGAGATTCTTGCGGATGCATAGTACAGGTGGTTGAGATCTGTAATATCAACATCATTAGCTGAAATTATATCCTTAAGTGCAAGGCGGATTTTACCAATTATTTTCAGGTTTTGGTTAGAATTGCGAATTTTGGGGAGAGTGTCGCGTTCATTCATACTAGTTTCTTTAATTTTCAGCCATTCAATCATGATTTGATTTTTTAGATCATGTAGTTCTGTTGCGTCGATTTCTGTATGACTTCCTTCATCTATTTGATTTTCACCTGCCTTAGTGTTTATGGTTGGTTCAGAGAGTATTTTATTTTGCCTATCAGTTACCTTAACTCTTTCAATTATTACTGTATTTTCATCAGCCTTGGGCTGGTTTATAATTATTTCCTCTGTAGTATCTTCTTTAGCTGCAGTTTCATTCTTTTTATCCTTTACTGCTTGCTTAATTTGGTCAATCTCTACTTCAGTTAGTAATTTTTTTTTTATAATGTTTCTTCTGACGTTGGCAAGTTTATTACTGTCTATGTAGGGTCTTACTGCAAGGTGTTTCTGTCTCCAGTTTAAGTAGGTTTGTACAGTATTAGATTTATCTGTAGGGAAATATATGGCACGGTAGAAGGCTCTAAGAACTTCTTTATTATCTTCCCTAGACCATTTTTCATTCTTTTTCTTTTGGTTATTTGATGACGAGCATGGATGGCCATCTGTTGGAATATTCCGGTTGTGGGGTACTTCCAGCTCCTGTGTGTCGGGAAGATTTGAACCAGTAGCAGATTTCTCGTCTCGGATCTGGTTCATTATCGGAGTAAGTGGTCCTTTATAATCCGGTCTATGACCATTGCGGTTTATATTTTGTTTTATTAACAGTGAGGCATAACAAGCTTCGACGTTGACGCTAGGGGACGGATCTGTCTGGTTAGGGTAAGTTTTTTGAGACAACACCGTCTCCGAGCTTTCGTGACGTAGCTTCTTAAGGCTAGCAGATCTATTTCGAGTGAGTGGCCCTTTGTGATTCGGTCGATAACCACTCTGGTTTGTGATCTGCCTTGTTATCATTGAGGCATGACGAGGTTTGGCGTTGGCATTCGGGGACGGATTTGTCTGTTTAGGGTCAGTTTTTTGAGACAACACCGTCACCGAGTTCTCAGCATGTAAACATTGCTCGTAGCGTAGTTTTTTAAGGCTAGCAGATCGGTATTCATCTGTATTTTTTTTGTTGATAGATTTATCTCCAGGCATAGTGTATTTTTGTGTGTGTGTGGCGTTTTAAACTTATGAATGGTTCACTGTCTGTATTTTTCACAAAATGAAAATAAACAAAGAAGAAAGAAAAAAAGTTTTGGTTTTGCTTCGTTTGTGATATGTGTTTTCGTATCCGTAAGTGTGTCCTGTGATTTTTACGTAGTTCTGTAAACATTAAGATGCATGTGTAGTTCTATGGGTATCAAAACGTATATATCATTGTGTACACGTTCAAGTGTATGCGTAATTATTCAATATATGTACTTACTATTTTGTTCCATTTCTTTTTTTTTTATATAGTTTGTAAACTTTCCGGTGTTGGTTTTGCGTGTGTGATCGCACGTGTTTCATTGAGACATCGTGCATAGGAGGTCCTGTGCTTTGTATTGCAGTGAAATTTCATTTTTTAAGAATAAAAAATATTCTTAAAAAAATTATCTTCGTTAAAAGACCGCTTCCTTCAAATCTTCCACCGGTTCTTTTGGCTAATTCCATCGATGTTATTGGATTAGATATGTTTTTGTATAGGGAGCCCGGTGTAGCACATCCATGTTGTTATTCAGCCCGGTGCTATTCTTCTTCTTCTTCTTATTATTATTATTATTATCATTATTATTATTATTATTATTATTATTATTATTATTATTTAGGTCACTGCCTGCAATCGAACTCGGATACTTGGGGTTAGTAGCCAGCGCCCTTAACCACTACGTCATATGCCGTGGGTATATTATAAATCTAATATTCTCCTATCCTTCCTTAATACCGGTTCCCATATACTGTTCATATCTGCGCTCGGTCTGCAGCAACTACCCCAAAAGCATACTCCCCACTCCAATTATGAAAAAAAAGCGAGGATGAAATCGATAAACCGTCCAGAGTCTGTCTACCATATCCGAAAGGCCTCTCCGAAAAGATACAAAAGATATGCCGCCCATATGACATCAGGACAGTATTCAAAAGTAATAGAACACTTCGCAAATATCTCTTTCGAGTAAAGCCACCAATAGAAGAGAATATGCCTAAGAACTGCATGTACTCCATCCCATGCAGCTGTGGTAGGTTATACAAAGGTGAAACATATCGCCCCCTCAAATAAGGGCAGGGAGCATCGAAAAGCTGTGACACGGGAGGTATTGATAAATCGGTTATAGCTGATCAACTATGTAAAAGTAGATGCCAACTCCCCCGTGGGATGAAGTTAAAATAATGGACAGAGAACACCACTGGATGATAAGAAAACTCAAAGAAGCAGGACATATGCTAGGACACAACAACCTCCTAAGCAGACCGAGTGCAGATATGAATAGCACATGGGAACCGGTATTAAGGAAGGATAGGAAAATATTAGATTCATAAACCCTAAAATTTACTCCATAATTGCCCACGTTAAAATGCAGTAAAGATAGGGTGGTCAGTGGCACTCCAATTAGGTGGTCCTTTAAGAAATAAACCCTCTTATGACATTCCCTGAGATTAGGGGAGTTGCTGGTTTGAATTTCATTGTCCTTTCACCAAAGGTCTAGTAGCAGTTGACGAACATAAAAACGTAACATCACTCATATTTATTTAAAGATATATACATAAATACACACACACATACACACGTGTGTGTTTGTGTGTGTGTGTGTGTGTGTGTGTGTGTGTGTGTCTGTGTGTGTGTACATACATATACAAATACAGAATTTGAGGAAGCATTATTCACGAAAGGGATTGTTGAAAACAATCCTGATGCCGACTTGGTTTAACCAGATATATTGCTAGGAATATCATCAGTATATATGTGTATAAACACTCTCATATGAGAATGCAATACAAATAAAACGAACCACGCATCTTTTTATCTTTCTTCTCCATTTTCTTTTATTGACTTTTTAATATATATATATATATATAAATTTTTTTTAAATATATAAATATGCATTTACGTATGATTTTTGGGATGTATGGATATTTTTGTGTAAAAATGTATTTATTAAAACATAGGTTTGTTTATATGTTCAAATATGAATGTACTTGTGAATAAGTATGGGAGCATATTTGTGTAGATGTACTTTTTATCTTTATTTTTATTTAAAAAAAAAAAAAAAGTTAACGTTTAGATGTTTATGTATGTGTAAATATAAATGTGTGTATATGATTGCGTATACCAGTTTATGTGAGTGTGCGTGTCCACATGTGTATGCATGTGTATATGCACGCACACATGTGTATGTATGTATGTGTATATATATATATATATATATATATATATATGTATGTATGTGTGTGTGTATATATATATGTGTGTCTATGTGTATGTATCTGTATGTGTGTGTATGTGTATGTATATATGTATGTATGTGTATGGATATGTGTGCATGTGTATGTGTGGGGGGGTGTATGTATGTTTGTAAGTGTATATATATATATATATATATATATATATATCTATATATATATATACATATATTATATATATACGTTATTAAGTTCTGTATGTAAGTGCATATTTCTATATGTATATATGTGTGTATGTATTTATGTATGTATGCGTGTATGTGTGTTTATGTATGTATATGTATGTGCACATGTGCGTATGTGTATATATGTCTATGTGTGTGTGTGTGTGCACAAAAAAATATATGTATGTACATGTATGTGTGTGTATATGTATACGTATGCATGCACACACACACATATATGGATATGTGGATGTATGTTTGTGGGTGTGTGTATGTATGTATATATAAAACACTTGAGTTATTTTTCTTTTATATGTACACATATATATATATATGTATATATATATATATATATATATATATATATGTATATGTATATGTATTTGTATGTATGTATGTGCATACGTGTGTTTGCGTATGTATTCATGTATGTATATGTATATACGAATCTGTTTATTTGATTAGGTAATAGGCGTAGATGTATAGCTATGTGTACGTGCATGAATATATTTCTATTTATACATGTGTGTATGTGTATTTATGTATGCACGTACGCTCTTACACATTGATTGGTATGTGTTGTCCAACCCACTATCCGGCAGCGTCCAATTCTCTAACGGTTTTTTTCAAATGAATCAAGTCATAACCTTATCCATCTATTGTTTTCATAATCGGTCATAATGTCTTACGTTTAAGAATATTCCCATGCTTTCCCTGATGAGAAGGTTACAATTTTAATATCAAAGATCCCTATGGATCACACAGGTTGTAATCCTTTGAAACATATGTAGGAATAAAGTATGCAATTATAACATGCGTTTTCTCCAATCCTTAAATTCTTAAATATACTCAAATACCCAAAATTTCAAGGAGCTCCTGCCTTAAAAACCGGAGCTAACCACAGTTATTTTGTGTTCTTTGCTACATTGGTTTCTATTAACCCATTTATTCTATCAGAAGAATTTTTATTCATTAAGATAGAAGAAATACAAATAATTATATATATATATATATATATATATATATATATATATATATATATATATATGTAGATATATATATATATATATATATATATAAATATATGTAACCCACAAAAGAATACATTAATAATTTAATGATCAAGATAACTTTAATGAGTGAGAAATGTTTAAAAAATGATAATCAAATTATATTTGTATGCATTATGTATATGCATGAGATGAACACAATTGCTCTTTTTTTTTTCAGTTAGTTATGTGATTGTTTACACTTGCTCTCTTTTCTGTCGTATGTTTTCAATTGATTAACCTTTAATACAGAAAATAACTTAGTTGTATCAATGATGCGTACTGTTTGAAGCGTTTCCAATCTTAATATATTAAAAATATGATGAAAAGTTTTTTAAAACAATATATCAAACACATTCGACTTGAAATTTTTTTAGCAAAGCATACGCGCTTTGCAGTGTCAGTTATTGCATTTTAGGAATAAAATATATGATATTCTTCCTGTTTTAAACAATAGAAAAGGAGAATAAAATCTTAATGAATTTTAGTTAATGTCATAATTCTTTCCTATTTTCAATTCAGTTAACATGTCTCAAGCTCAGTGTCAGTTAATTCATCTATTATCCATATATCTGACGTATTCTGAATGATTACTCTTTTCCCGGTTAGTAATAATAGAAATTCCCGTCTATAGCAGGTGTCAATAAGCTATGTTACTCTACATATTTTAAAGTGTGATTTACGCAAACAACAATGAGCTGCTAAATGTACAGCTACCTCCTCGCCGTTAACACTCTACCCACTGGCTTGTTTGTTGAGGACCAGAAAACAAATCAGCGCTGTAATGTCTGATACCCTACCAATCTAATTGGAAAGCCAAAATTGCGTATTGCTATCAAAGCTACATATTTTCTACTTTTGTACAGTCAGGCAACGTAGGTCAAAGGCAGTAAAATGCCACCTGACTAAATGGCGTTAAGTCAACCACAGACACATTGTAGCACCTGGCTCACATCCGCGCTGTTTCCTCCCTCTCACTTTCCATGTAATGGCTAGATTTATGTCACCTCTATTTGAGTATTTTTCACACACTCGACTCTCCCTCTGTCATCAACCTTGTATCCAAATACCCCATGTCGCGCACCAATTATTACACAAAACCTCTGGCCAATGAATACAAATCTTCGAAAGGAACGTCAATGACTTGAACCTCACAAGTCTAGGAGGAGTTGCGATGGAAATGGATGTTGTCCCTTCTTCTCAGCCTAGCAATTAAAAAGTATATTTAAATTAAGATGAAATAATATGGAATGTGGCGAGTAAACTTGCTGGTGCTACTCTAAAAAGAAGTTAATTAAAGCTTGGAAAGTTATATAAGATGCAATAACTAAAACCAAATAATTAGACTACAATCTCCAAGAAAAAAAATATTAATAGTATTTCAAACGCTAACATATCAACATATAATATTCTCAGCAGATTAATTACTAGTATTAAAACTGAATTTAATGTTTGAAATATGATAACATAAAAATATAGTAACATTAACGATTAAATTGTACAGCTGTAAACATAAAATAGTTTCTAGAATCGAATCCCACATAAATGGAAGAAAGTGGAAAACGAGAGAGATAGCATATACAAACCTCGTGAACTGGGAGGACATGACTTGTTACAAATATTGAACAAGTACAAAACAACAGCATTGATACTAGTATTATAGTGTAAAGTAATAAGAAACATACTCTAAGTTCATGTATTAAGTGCTTCATTAGTTAATGAATACAAATAGGTAGAACAAACATGTCATCATGCAAATATGTATATGTGCACGTGTGTGCAGATAAATAGAGAATGAATGACGACGAGAATGTTGAACGACACATATTAAGTGAAATAACTGTGGAAATACATTAAATTTCGAAGCTGTCAACAAAATATTCAAAGGAACATTCTATCATGGATCAAAGAGTGTCCTCTTTGATTAGGTTCTTTAATTGCTCGTTTTTATTTATGGGTCCAATCATTTCGGCGTTGGTCTGTGTTACATGGTTTCTGAGTTCCAAGGCCAGTCAATTTTAGTTGTCAAAATAATTAATTTTCTTCGTCATCCAACCTTTCCCGCAAAATACTGCTTCGTGTCTATGTTTGATATTGTTATACATTATATATGCATACAATCAATATTTGCGCTTATCTATCATTGTTAAATTAAATATATAGATATTTTACAGTAAAGTAGTACATGTATTTACAAATGCACCTGTGTATATAAGTCAAGTTAAATTTTAAGTGTAGGATTTGAAATGATACGAAAATATTTTTCGAGTGATGTTATTTTTGTAGTTTGCCACAGAAGAGGCATCTTTTCAAAATTTTACTTCTAACAATCACACCACCTTTTTTTTTTTTTTTCTAATGAGTGCATTTAGAAACATGTTTCGTTTTCTAATATCCGAAAGTATAACTCGAGAGAAATGCATGTTAATTCCCACATTTTAATCAGATGTATACTTCTAATAGAAACTGTAAATGTTCCATTATCCGATAGAGTATATTCTTAGATATATCGTTCTAAAACGATATTTATATATGTCACTGGTATATAACCAATGACACGTGTTTCTCAAAGTAAGACTTTCCACTAGCACAGCAAGACTTTAACATAACTTGAAGAGAATTATATATTCGTTAAAAACAACAAAATTAATGTTGTGTGCATATACATATGAAACTAAGAGAATCTATATATATGTATATATATGTATATATATATGTATATATATGTATATATATATATATATATATATATATATATATATATATATATATATATATATATATATATATATATATATATATATATATATATATATATATATATATATATAAGCAATGTTAATTCTCTAAATGAAGTATTAACAGTAACTGCACGATAAAGTGTAGTATATTGCCACTTAAGTGTGGCTGACCCCTAGGGGTGGATGTTACTGTTGCTTTTAGCCCCAGGAGGAGATGTCCTCCTGGGGCTAAAAGCAACAGTAACATCCACCCCTAGGGGTCAGCCACACTTAAGTGGCAATATACTACACTTTATATATATATATATATATATATATATATATATATATATATATTCTTTTACAAGAATTTTATCAGGAAGCTAGCGTGAAAAAATTCATAAGGGAAAAAAACTCATCATGTTTTATTCCCAAGAATATATTTATTTGTTAATATTTATATAAGGGCATTACTACAGAATAATGCCACACACTAGACTTCCATAATAAACACATTTTTACTGAATGTGAGGAAAGGAAACTCTTAAAAAAAAACAACCTTTTAAAAATGAACTCAACTATATATCGAATGATTTCACGATTATTAGAATAATATCTATCTTTCAATCATCAGTCTAGTATATGTATATATATATGTAAATATATATTTACATCTCCCTCTCTCTTTATATATATATATACACACGGCTAAATAGTGTACGTTTTCTGGCATCTAGAACATTTGTTTCTACGCCAATGCACCTAACGTCATCAACGAATCACCAGCCGCAACTCGAAGTACGAATCCTATTGTTCTATCATGGCATGTAAGAACAGACATAGCCAAGTATTGGAGAAGAGATACTTCTGGATATTACAAACTACTTCCTCTGACAATCACACACATTTTAAATATATACAGAAGAACTGCTAGTATTTGAATTATAGTGTACACACCTTTTGCAATAGCATTAATTATTTTCCTCAACCTGGCAGCAGAATCACCTGTAATGACAACATACGTCTTTAAATAAAGAAACAACACAGAAGTTAATATAACTATGCATAAAAAATTCTGGATGGTCATGGGAAAAATACGTCTAATTATATATATATATATATATATTATATATATTTTTCATTTTATATGACCCGAGGGCAAGCAACTATAACAAAGTTTTAGCCATTAAGCCTAAGAATGAAAGTTAGAAAGTCATAGTGAAGATAATGTCTATCACTATTACATGCTGATAAGGCGGGGAGCTGGCCGAATCTTTAGCAAACCGCAAAAAATGCTTACCAGTATTTCGCCCGTTTTTACGATCTGAGTTCAAAATCCACGAGGTCGACATTGCCTTTCATCCTTTCAGGGGTCGATAAATTAAATACCAGTGAAACACTGGGGTCGATGTAATCGATTTATCTCCTCTCACCGAAAATGTCTAACCCCGCGGCAATATTTGTAAGAATTAATACACACGGATGCGTGTAGTAGCATTGATCACAACAATAAATATCTATATGACGATAGTGAATGGTTCCTTCAAATAAATAACATGGCCTATTAACGATGCACCAAGTATAATATTACCAATATGAACCTGCGTAATACTTTCTACATAATAGTAATTTTCTCTTGTTATTAGCATGCCGTTGACGCTTCATTAATCTGGATAAGAATTGTGTTCTCCGTCAGTCTTCAAGTGAGATGTAACATTCATTAGTTATGAAATAATATGGGCTATTAATTGTCCCTTTAAATATATGAACCTTCCATTATCAAATTTTGCTACGAAGACTGTTGTAAATTTCGATTTCGTGGTCAGTATAACGAAACTAATAACATTATTATATATCTGAATAGCCAATCCGCTGCGCTGTGCAATAGAATATTTTGTATTAGCAAAATAATGCAATATTCCTAATACATTAATCTTCATTTCAGCTCAAATCTGTCAAATTAAGAATTCTTCTCTTATATATATCTATATATATAAAAGAGTAAAGATCATTCCCGAGTCACATAGACTCAAAGTACCGGTTTCCTGATTTCCGTGGCGTATATATTCTTCACCTGGATGGGACGCTGGTCCGTCGCAGGATAACTCTTCTGTACTAGCTGAGAGAACAGGAGCGATGAAAAATGAAGTGATTTGATCAAGAGCAGAACGCGTTACTTGGTTCAGGAATCTTACGATCAATTGTCAGACACCCTAATGACTAACGCACGCGCCTTCATACGCAGTGCGTGTGTGTATATATATATAGTATATAACATATATATATATATATGTGTGTGTGTGTGTGTGTATTTACAATAGGAATTATATAAAAAAAAAGCTAGGATTTGAACACGAACCTAGTAACCTACTAGAAAGTAAGAAATACAAGGTGTTGTGGGACCTTCACCATAAAAACTAACAGAATAAAAGAAGCTAGAAGGCCTGTAGTAGTAGTAGTAGTAGTAGTAGTAGTAGTAGTAGTAGTAGTAGTAGTAGTAGTAGTAGTAGTACACAAAGAGAATAGAAAATGTCAGATAATTGACTTTACAGTCGTAAAAGATGAAAAAATTAATATGAAAGGTATAGAAAAAGTAGCTAAGTACCATGACGTAGCCATTAGATTACAGAGACTATTGGAAGTGCGGGTAAAATGTATCCCAGTAGTTATATGTGCATTAGGAACTATCCCTAAAGATTTGACCAGATGGACAGAGGAAATAGGCATAAAAGCCAGTTTAGTACAGCTCCATAAAAATGTGTTATTAGGGACAGTTGGGATATTTAGGAGAATTTTTGGCATCTAATTTTTCTTATTGTTGCCCGATGTTAGGATATTTTTTTTTCAATAGTCTAATCTGTTGTGTATATAAAAATAACAAGAATAATAGTAATAACATGATGATGAAGAAGAAGATGATGATGATGATGACGACGACGATGATGATGATACTGATATTCCTATGTGGCGGTCATCTTGTTAACGTTCCATACTATCCTTGCGCGCATTTGTGCACGCTTATTGAATACACTAATTTGTGTCGTTAAAGGTAGAAGAGGAAAGTCGAGGTCATTTCTCAGCCACTGATCACGGGTGACCTGAATCGTATGCTTCAAATATTCATTGCTTCAGATTTGCTTCACTACTCTCAATCGCTTTAGTAAAGACTGGAGAAATACAAGATGTGAAAATACAACGAAGGAGGATAGGAAATCGACCAAATGATTTGTATATGTTTCTGCTGTACTGAATTGTAACATACTGGACTTAGCTTCCAAAGTCCACAGAGATATTTGCAACAATAATAATAAATAAAAAAAAACAGCATGATACTACACAATATGCATGACAGCCAATGTCTGAACATTCTCAGTTGAGAATTTCATTGTTATTAATATAGTCATTTATTAACGCTATTCTTTTCTAAATCACAAAAGGCTAGCTGTATGTCGTTGTCGATTACAATCGCATAAAAGATAGCTTATTGATTAACATTACAATAATAAAACATTTTCTTATCAAATTGGAATTTATTTCCAAAAATAAACATCTAATCATAAATCAACCGCAAAGTTGGAGATACTAGTGGCTCAAAATTCAACGACGAATAAACGTATTCAAAATGATTTTCATGCTTCTTTCACAAATAGAAAACAATTTTCTTGTACTCTTTCAAAGCACTTTATATCATGGACCTTTAAACTAGAGCCGGATTAAGGACCATAAAGCCCCTAATTACTTAAAAGATTTTGGTGTCTCCATATATATGTGATTCAAAATAGAAAAAAAACTATAAACTATAAAATATATTTTCGTTTTTCAAAATAAAGCAAAACTGTCAGATGGAAAATATTGTTTATTTTTGTATACATCCATATTTGAAAAATTTTCTACTTTTTTTAATTGCGAAATCTTTGATCAGATCCTCCCATTGACACCATGAATATTTTGAAATTATATTTCTGATCATCTAAACCACTTCGAATATTATTTTAGAAAGTTTAAAGTATATTTTCTTTGTCCCGTAAAACGCCAATTCTGTTGTTCTCCCCTTCACATGCTGCCCTAAACGCGTCCTTATTTTGTATAATAGATATTCCGTTGCTACTTTAAAAACTTTATCTTTGTAACTGAACAGCATATTCAAGCCGAAAAAATTTCTCAACAATTGCCACACACTGACAACGTTAATCTTACTTTATTTCACGTTATATTTACTCTTTTATACAAGGAATCTCTCAAGCCACCGGTAGACAACATAGAATACAGCACACCATGATAAACAGCACTCAAGGAAAGAAAATGACTGCCATCTCTTACCAAATTTGCAAAACGCCATCCTGTTCTTGCGTCTACATTAGGGTGAATTTCCCCTCACCTTGTTTCATCTTACACGCACTCATACACAAGCGGACACTCGGACACACGCACACAAGCGTGCACACACACAAGCGTGCACACACACACGTGTATATATATTTGTATATATATATATATATATATATATATATATATATATATATATATATATATATATATATATATACATATATACATAGATACATAGAAGCATGTATATATTATATATATATATATATATATATGTATATAATTCATACACACACACATATATGGTATAATGTTATTTATACTAACTCTGCCTTTGATAAATATTCAATTAGTAAGTGGCATACGTGTTTAATAACAAGATAAAATGATTTTATTATATGTAGAAGTATAATATAGTGTGAGACATAATCCGGAATATTGATTCTACCTTTATCGCAAAGTAATATTTCGTGAAAAAGAATGGAAATAATTATTCATTCTAACATTCGAAACTCTGATATAATCTTGGAAAGTATTACAGTGAATATATTTCAGAAAATAGCCAGTTTTCGGTTTTCTAGCGTTAGATATATACAGAATGATATTGGAAAAAGAGATGTATTGTTTTGTTTCAAGTGGAGACATAGAACACAATCGGATAGCGTCGGACAAAATGTTCTGTGTTATTCGATTGCGT
>NC_142929.1:140997162-141002162 GCF_046866305.1 Octopus bimaculoides
ATATATATATATATATATATATATATATATATATATATATATATATATATATGCGTGTATGTGCGTACGTGTGGCAGAGAGAAAGTAATAAAGGGAGAGAAAGAGGGAGAGAGAGACAGGCAGAGAAGGGGAAAAATGAGTGGGACAAATATACATATGTATATATATATACATACATATATATATATATATATATATATATATATATATATATATATATATATATATATATATATATATATATATATATATATATATATATATACGTATATATATACATATATATATATATATATATATATATATTAAATATATACTTTTATAAAACAAATTTTACAAAATATATAGTATCTGTTAACAGTCTTAGCAAAAAGCTCACAGGTGAGTTTTTGTATATATATATGTATATATGTCTCTTAAAAGATAGAGCTCAAAATCAATGCATTGAAGATACTTTATTGCAGCAACAATTATAATAACAGAAACAACCACAATAAGCCAAACCTATGCACATTTGAATAGGGTATCCCGGATAAATAAACCACATCATAAGATGTCTCGTAAAATATTGTAACAAATTACAACATATTACAAATTTCTGGATACTCCATCTCTTCAGGGTCGCATTATTCCCATCACCAATACTACTATTATTAGCAAAACACACACATCATCCAAGAGGGTGAAAGAATAATCGACGGTACGCAGCCTACCATCGTTATTTTCTTACAGAATGTAAACAAACAAGTCAATTCAAATCCAGTGACGTACAGGTTGCGTACCGTCGATTATTCTTTCACCCTCTTGGATGATGTGTGTGTTTTGCTAATAATAGTAGTATTGGTGACGGCAATAATGCGACCCTGAAGAAATGGAGTATCCAGAAATTTGTAATATGTTGTAATTTGTTACAATATTTTACGAGACATCTTACGATGTGGTTTATTTATCCGGGATACCCTATTGAAATGTGCATAGGTTTGGCTTATTGTGGTTGTTTCTGTTATTATAATTGTTGCTGCAATAAAGTATCTTCAATGCATTGATTTTGAGGTCTATCTTTTAAGACACACACATATATATATATATATATATATATATATATATATATATATATATATATATATATATATATATATATATATATATATATATATATATATATATATATATATATATATATATATGTATACATATATACATATATACATATACATACATATATAGATATAGATATATATACATATGCATATATATATATATATATATATATATACATATATACGTATATACATATACATATATATATACACACACACACATATATATACACACACATATTGCCCATGCACAGGGGGCCATCCGAATTCCCATTTGCGCCGTGAACAGGGATTAATCTTCTCTCTTCGCTCCTTTGTGCCACAAGGGCTCAACTCCCCTCCCCTCTTCATCTAACCCCCACCTCCTGCCTCTTTCTCCCAATCCGCCCGCCCTCCTTCCAACCAACTCTCCTCTCCTCCCACCCATCTCTCCCCTCCTGCTACGACTTCTACTTCTCTGTACTCTTCACTCCTACTTCTCTTCACACTTCACCCCTACTCTTTCTCTCTTCCCTCTTACTCTCTCTCTCACTCTCTTCTCTCTTTCTCTCTCTCTTACTCTCTTCCTCTCCTTCTCCTTGCTTTCTCCCTCCTCCCATACCCACCTCCCTCCTATCTTATATCTACCTTTCCCTTCTCCCTTCATTGTCAACCCCCCTTCATCGTCAACCCTCCCTCATAAGCTCATCCCACCCCAACACACACCTAATCTACCTTCCCATACCACCCCATCCTATTCCTTACACCCACCCCAACCTCTGCCTACCCAAGTACCTCTACCTCCACCACTACCCCACACTCCACCTATGTTTTCCGCACTCTCGTCTCCCCCCTCCCCCGCCTTCGCCTTCCCCACTTCCGAACACCCTCACACCACACATCACTTCACAACACACACCACGGACACACTACAACTCACCAACTCCTTACTCCCCTCCCCATTTTTCAAACATACCTACGTCAAGGTCACCACCATTCTCTCACACACACACACACACACAGCTCCTCATATTTGGGTCACCGTTTCTTTCCCCTTTTCTTAGCTCTCCTGCGCGAACTTCCTGTCCAGCAGTCGCCATGATTAATCACTGACCAAAACATCAATTTTTTTTCTCCGTGTATTTCTCCTTGTTTTCTCCGTATTCTTTCTGTTGAAGAGCGTAACTCGAAACGTTAAAGTCTTTCTGTATTCCCGAGCGTCAAACTAATACAGCATTTTGTTTTCTACACCTCCTGTCCTCGTCTGTTTTTTTTTCGTAAATTCTCCCATATATATATATATATATATATATATGTATATACATACGTATCACACACACACATATATATACATACATTCCACACATACACACACACACGCACACACACACACACATGCATATATATATATATATATATATATATATATATATATATATATATATATATATATGTATGTATACAAATTCTACTTTGTTGATGAAATGTTACACTTATAACTTTCTATACGTCTTATATCTCTAAATGTGGTGAACTGGCAGATTCGTTCAAGCGTCGGAGACCAGCTGATGCTATCGTTTCTACATTTATGCTCTTAATGTAATTCTAATTGACGTCACTTTTACCATTCATGTCTCCGGGGTCGGAACTGTTAGGCATCAACTAATTCGTAGAAATGGTTTTTATCGCTGTGGGATCTCTTTAAATTCTATTCTTGTATGCATGGTATGTATGTTAAATACTATTATTATAAATAGATAATTCATAAGGTCTTTACATATGAAATTGCACACAAGACCCATGCTAACGTCTCGGAAAGGAAAAACAGATCAAGAGATATCCTATGGTGTGACCAGAATTGGTTTTAGTTCAAACGTTCATTATCACAATGATACCACTTAACCCCGTTTCTGTAAGTTCTCATTTATAGCAAAGCTTTCTTATTGTAAACGTTGTAGAAGAATCATTAACCATTTTCGTACTAACAAATATTCAATGATTAGTTAATGTAAGTATATTGCTCTGGGGTTAATAAACTTACAAGAAATCCTCCTATCAGCTTGTAACTGTATCATACCAATCATCAAGCAACACGTCCGGTAACACCGAACCATTCGATGATGTTAACTCAAGCAATGATATTTGTATTAGAATGTCTTTTTATCAATATGTGCAAATATTAAAGCACAGAGAAACAATTTGCAAGTCTGTCTAAATGTTTTTAAAAGCAACATCATCTGTCATTTTAAAAATACTTTACTAGAACCTCTCTCGAATTATAAATCGATGTATTGGTAACGGTTGACAACAGAATCTCTGTTTACGTAGGAATTTATTGATATATTTCGAAGATGATAACGAATTCAATAAAATCTCATTGTGCGGGCATAATACGAAGCTGCGCCTTACTGTGAAGTCCATCGTGGTGGATCACTGGATCACTGAAACATGAACTTAAAATTGTAAAAACATATGATATGCATTATTAGCTCCACTCTAAAAGAAACTCAAAGATACTTATTTCCATTGAATTGATAAATGCCTCACACACGTAACAATACGATAAATGAATATCTAATCAGAAGAACTACAAACACATACCTACAGTTTATTTTCTTATTAGTAATTGACTGTCCGAAACTATTATATATCAAGCTACCAATAGCATTCATAGCAGTAATTACAATACAGTATAAAACAATTAATTACCAAATCACTTAGAGTTTCTTCTTAGGAAGATCCTTCTGATAGCTTCACTAAAATTAATGCACACCAGACGTATACAACAATGTATACGGTAAACGTATGAATAACGCATATAGAAAGAATACTAAGAAAAGAACTATAACATGTTATAATCTAGTGCATCATACAGTTTACATGTGAAAGGTATTATTAGTAAAATATTCTTTGAGATATGAAGTAATTTCCTACTGCACACGAAAACCCCAGGCTCGTTGATACCTCTATGGTTAAGCATTCATAATTCACATACTTTTAGCACCTAATATATTAGGTAATGAGACAGGTCACCCAAATCGCATTTACTAAATAAAATGCATTTACTAAAATTAATTCTAAGTTGAAGGGGGCCATAAAGATTATTATATTCTCGATTAATAAAAGACATACAAAAACAATTGCTATTACTTGGTTTACCACTAGTTTCTTTTTGAACCTCACTCTGACTCAGTCTAATATTACTAATGTAGGAGAAACTTATTCTAATTCTAATCAGATATTGTCTGCAATAAGCCATGTAAATAATAAGAGAAATTAAAATACGAATATCACCACAGTTACAAACATAGCATTAATGCCGCGAGTCTCTTCCTACAGTCTTTTTGCTAGAAATCGGATAATGACAATGATATGAATACGGACAAATTTATCATCTTAACTACAAGTGAACTTATACGAATAGCAATACAAATGATTATGATACAACAATCCCTAATTATTCTCATAATTCTCATAAAAGAATTTCAGTTACTTGTTAATATTTGATGGCTATTGAATACACATTGAAGGAATTTTCCTAGAGAAAACGGTAGTATCAAAGTATCTCGACTAAACTTTCTTTATTATCAATTATCATCAGCCTCTGTTCCGCACAGCCACATTACCAGATAAATACTGTCGTATAGCACTGACTACTAATCCTTTGACCTTGATGCTTTTGATGATGATATTACTGCTTTAAACGTGGAATATCAAACCTTCCGACTATAGCTGGCTTGGAAAATTTATGGACATCTTAAGACGGGTTTCAAATCAATTGTTTAACCCGTCTCGTATTTCTTGAATTTGTAATTTCGTATCAGACTACTCTATTGTAGTAAGTAAAATCCTTTCTACTAAAGGCACAAGGTATGAAATTTGATGGGAGCGGACCAGTCGATTAGATCGACCCCAGTACGC